>NW_028277168.1:17150937-17306875 GCF_051122295.1 Plectrocnemia conspersa
TAAATATTTATATAATTGATTTTTTATTCAAAATGATTCATTTTGCAACACAGTATGCTGATATAACCATATTTGTGTATATTAAAACAGTCAGTAACAAGAAATATAAATATAGATTTTTCTTATTTTGCAATTACTTGCAGCCCACCCAAAAATCTTCGCGGACCACCAGTGGTCCGCGGACCACTGGTTAAGAAACTATGTCATAGAGCAGAGGTCGGCAAAGTGCGGCTCCGGAGCCGCATGCGGCTCTTTGGCCCCTTAAGTGCGGCTCTGGCACAAATATCCACGCGGATTCGATTTAAAAAATAAGGAAATATGGAGCTCTAAATTTAAACGTCTTTTTGTTGATTTGGAAAATTGTAATAAAGGTTTGCTAAATTAATAAATAGATTTGGCTCTCAATTTTTTTTAATCGTTGTAATGTACATATTTGGCTCTTTGGCTAATAAGTTTGCCGACCACTGTCATAGAGGATCAGTGATTTTTTTTTATTGAAAAACAAGTAATGTTCTTCCGAAGAAAAATGTATTCCCCCCCCCCTTCCATGCAGTAGTTCATTTTTACTCTGGGATTGAGACTAAGCCTGTTTTTTATTATAAACTATAATACTTCTTTCGTGGAAACCAAGTTCTAAATAATAGTTTAAATATTAAATATGTTATTATCGTCTTAAAATTAAAATACCTGTGTTTCGACAGTATGATTTTTAATTATACATACTGTAATGTAAATGTAACGTATCATGTGAGGGGAACATAGAGGATAATTTTAATAAATCTAAATCTTTAAGGAGCTTTCTTTCTTGAAATATCTGCTGTTACAAATGTATTGTTACTTTAGCATTTGTAATTCCAAGTTTATACGAGACGTCTCTAAGTGGACTTTCTTGGTTGTTTCTATTGTATGTACTTGATTTTTTGTACTAGAGTCACTGTCGCTGGAAATGCTTAACTTAGAATAAAAAAGCGTAAATCATAAAAATGAGATCCAAAGATTTTTTACCATGCCCTGTAGACATTTTTAAATAAATGAATTTTTAAAAGTTTTATAATAACATAAATATGGACGACCCCGTATAACTATTAAACATTAATATATGCACTACTTCATTAATTAAACGTTACTTTTTAATCATCGATTTAATAATTCAATCGACTGTGTAATGCTTTCAAGGTTTAAAAGTTAATTTGCCAATACATTATTTGACGGCGCTAGCACGACAGGTGAAATCTTTTCAATGACAATTTATGTTTCCATATTATGTGAAACGCATTGTCTACGTGTGTCAATTAACAGTTTTTGTTTATTTTGTCTTTGTATATTCGATTTTGTAATTTTCGTTTTATCGAACAATAACATTGTATATGCAACAACCTTCATTGCATAATTGTCACAGTGACTCACTGACCGCTGCACGCGCTCATTGTGTACTCTTTGTAGTTAGTTTATAATACTCAGATTCCCTTTGAAACCGGCGATACGATCGATTCTTATGGGTCTGCCGCATTAAGATCTTAATCTCCGCGTTGTTTGAGGCAATCGTCCCCCTGTCTACCCAGGAAGGGCTAATCCCGAAACTTCATCTCAGTCTGTTTAACTTGCCGGAATAGGAGAGACGGCGCGAAAAGTGAGTCTTCCCGGAATCGCTCGCTATCATTCGCTTGTGATACCGACTGTTCTTCTGCTCGGATAGAATTTCTCTAGTGATCGGTCTGTTCGTTAGTTAAACCCTCGTCGGGGTTATGACGCGTGTCGCAATTGCCCCGAGTGTGTCACCATCGGTGGTCCCAAGGTGCGATAGGACATTCGAAAGCGATCGCTCGCGTTGCTCGTTTGTGTTTTTGTTTTTCCTTCTCAACGAAGTGTTTTTGGTTGTGTGTCAAATTGGCGTTCGTTTTTCAATTAAGGCACTTATCGATTTGTGTGTCAAACTCGCTGACATGTGAGCGTTGGCATACAAACGACGCAATTGTAGACTTTTTTATCGAACGTTTTTTGTGACAGTATCCGGTGAAATTCGTCGTGTTCATTCATATAGCTGTGTTATTGAAAACGAACGGGTATATTATGTAGTATAAGATATTCTTCACATTACCATATGTTAAAATAACATTGGCATAAAGATAACAATTACCGATTCTGGTGATTCGCAGGATGTAGGAGTATGAAGGGTTGTAATATATGGTCTGTTTTCATTTGTGAAATTGTGTTTGAAAATCATCGGCTTACTTTAATGAAAATAATAATGTATATTAAATTTTCTTAGTCAAAAGTAAAAAGATTTACTGCTACTGCTTTTGACCTGTATAATAAATTACCAAATCATCTTTATATAATCTTTAATCTAAAAGAATATATCAGTACTATCGATGGATATTTATGTTTTTTGTTAAAAAGTATACCGTTATACTTGAAAGTTACTAAAATCTTGGTAATATTATTTACAGAAGTCTATTAAAATGCTATATTTTATGCAAAATATAAACGTTATATGAATTAATCGTGTTTTTAGTATAAGTAATATCGTCGTCGACGACGAAGATACGCGGCACCATCGATAGATATATTTTGCCAGAGTCGCATATATGTAAGGTGGTATTGGTAAATAAAGTCAGACGATGTCCAGTCATCTACTAGTAGATGCACTATATGTTATGTATATTCAGAAAGTAAATATATAAAGCTACTAAAAAGTTAATTCCTAATCCCGTTTCCCGGACTTCCATGTTAAAAAAAGATCATCAAATGCTATGTGGTTCATTTGTTAAAAAATATATAAAGGAATGTTATAATGTTAAATGAGTTTTCTGGACTTATATATTTACTATACGAATTTACCTGAATTTGTAAGTAAGTGCACAAAAGAGATTTTTTAACAATACCTCCTTTATCGTAAATTTTCCAAATAAAATTCAATCGTGTTTTCAATTTAATATATAATAATGTACACATGCACTGTGCAGATAACAGTCTGGCTATCATAGTTGTGGTGTGCAGTTACCGTTATGACAAAAAAACAACAGTAAATACAGTAGAAGTAACACAACAGCGATAACCTTCCTGCGATGCGTCCTTTATGTTGTTTTTCCATTTCGACCATATATTGTCTAATTTATCTCATACCATCCGAACAGACGATTTCTTTAATTATAATTATTCACTCCTCCTCGCAGGTAAGCTGAAGAAGCTGAAGACCGAGATCATCACCGCGTGTCGTGATGCAGCCCGCCGAGCAACTCAACACTTGATCTAATACGAAGTATTAGATTTTCGACTGAAGATGTCTTTGCCTATCGATAATGTGAGTCGCAGTTTTTTTTATTGTTTATTTTCGTTTTTATTTCCATTGAGCGCGCGGTCGAGCGTGACAACGGAACGCGCTCCGTTAACCCGTTATTATAGTCTTGTCGATATGCCAAACGCGAGTTTTGTGTGCGACTTTCGACCGAGTGATTCACCCGTGGAGAACCTTCGCCGGTTGACCCTCTCACTGGCTCGAACCAGTCTTTTCAGTAACGATAAAATAGGCGTCGGAACCGCGGCAGTAAAATCGTGAATGAATTTTATTTCTAGGCGAATCGGTTACAAGCTCGGCGCTTTACGACTGCGATACACAATTGTTTAATTTATTTGTTTGCTTGATAAATATGGGTTGGAAGATTATAATCTCGCGGTTTGGCCGCTGTTACTTCCAATTTGCGACCAATATTTTAAATCATAACATGTACAATCATTGGTTGGTTGGAGGTCGAGGGGTGTAAAAACAAAAATTGCAACATGCATTGAATATGCAAGAAAAATCCCTGTATTGTTGCCGGCTTTTTTTAGGGAAGACCCTGTAGCTATAATAGATAATGAGCTTCTCTAGTTGAGTAAACGTGTAAATTTAATCGAATAGGGTGCGTTTTATCATCTGTAAATGTCTTAATGTAGCGTCACGTTTAGTATTGCGAGAAATAATTCTCAACAATTTCTTAAAAAATATGTCGAATCGAGAATTTTTATTTTCATCAAACACTTCATATACTCATCAGAAACTTTCTGATTTTTCGAGAATTTTCGATCTTTTTTCTTAAAAATTAAATTTGTATTAATGTTATTAAATATTTTACAACCGCTGCATAAAGACGGGTGGGTTCGTGCCAGATGTTCGAATATATGCATGCTTTCTTTGAAGCTTTTATTATGAATCGGAAGTATTTGAAAGGCAACAAATGATTTTCTCAACTATCTAATCGATTTTATCTTTGCTTTGGTAATCTAAAAACAAAATAATCAGATAAGAAAAAGTGATCCGCGTGAAAATCGACATATTTCAAAAATGTATGAGGGCTACCCACAGAGTTTTTTTTACCGAATATTAATCTACAAAAAATAAAACAAGGATTACCGATTTCACTTTAGATGGTATGTGTTCTTGTTTTAATAATAATGAGGATAATGTACCTACTGATATGTTTTAAGAAATGATTAATGTTTTAATATTCTTCAAGTTCTTCTATATTTTAATTACTATAAATAATGTAATTTACATTTTTATATATTGACAAAAAATATTGCATAAAAACATATTTTACATATATTGTATAAAGATATTTACAATAATATATGTATAGTGGTGACTTAACTTACAAGTTTAATTCGTTCCGTGACTCGTAGCTTAAATTACTCGTATGTCAAATCAATTTTCCCCATTAAAATTAATTTAAATACCATTGATCCATTTCAATGGGGAAAAATTTAAATGGATTAATGACAATATTGCAATGGTAAATACATACATACTACCTAAATTAATGATAATTTTTTAAAGCTATACGTTTTTTGGTTCGTGTGTCAAGTCAAATTAAAAAAAAGAATTTGCTCGTATCTTAAATTATTCGTAATTGCAGATTCCACTGTATTGTATTATTATAATCACATATTAAATATTTAATATATTTTTTATTAATCGAATTTTCTCGAGAATTTTCTAGAAAATCTAGAAATAAAAATGAGAATTCCCATTCCTCGATAAACACAGGGAAACCGGAATGCCAATCACGATAGACCAGAGTTATAGAAACGTTAGAAATTTAAAAACACTATTTTATTTGCATTAACACAGTCAGAGAGATATCCATTTCATTATTATTCATAATTGGAAAGAGATGGCAACTTTGGGTTTACGCTATTATTAGCTCTAAAGCACACGATACGTTTATTTGTTCAATTTTAAAAGTTTATTATTTAAAAAAAATTGTGCCTGTATTTGTGCATATTTATATCTTTACTAATCATGAATATATGTAAAATATATGGTGTTTGATCTGTCAAATAATAGCTTCTTCGTTTGATTAATGTGCAGTATAAACATATTCCAAAGATTATGTATGTACATATGTAAGCTAGTTCAGCATAGACATTATCTACATAATCCTATTATTTCTTTGTCAGATCTTAAGGCCGGTTTCACACGTGCCGGGTGGATTTGCCCGGCACCGGGCCGGCGCCGTGTAGTGGGGATGGTGTTGTATGGGCTAGTACCTATCATTTCAGACGTGCCGGACAAATCTACCCGGCGCCGGCCCGACGCTGACTGCCGGGTTGTCGCCGGCCGCGCTCACTAAACTGTCCGACGCCGGGTACCGAGTTGAGTGTGATGGGGGTAAAACTCAAACATGAACCGGGCCGTTGACAGTGATTGTGGTATCTTGTAATAAAATTATTAAATATATTCCTCGTGTTTAGGCAATAGCGGAAGAAATAGACCTCGAAATTTTAATTATAATAATGTAATCTCTTTTAATTATCTTAGTAGAATACATACAAAAATAAAAAAATAACGCGAAATGTGTGGAAGGACTTATGTGAAGCCGTTAATCCTAAATTACTGGCACCAGTTGACGGGGTATAGGTCGGGTTGGGAAGAAACCGGCCAGAAACCGGCCAGAGACCGGCTACGTGTGAAAGCTTTGTAAACTGCGCCGGCCCGGTGCCGGGTGAATCCATCCGGCACATGTGAAACCGGCCTAAACGACTAATATAAACGAAATATAAGTTCCTCATAAACTGTTCTCAATCACTCATCGATTTACTTTAACGATTTTAGTGTTCTGCATTAAAACTGTTAGTGTTGAAACAGAAGTGATATTAGAATATCTCATATGCTATTAATAATATGGTGGTTTATTTACTTTCCAAAAAGTGTAAATTTAATTTAATAAATAAAATTCTCATTTAGACGATACTGAAACATGACACTTGAAAGGTGCGATTCTGCGTCATGTAAGCAACGTGCGCGGTCATCATTTTTTCGAAACGCTCCAGCGGGAAAAATATGATTTTTCCGGCGTCGCTAACGACGTCGTATAAAATTTCTCTGCCTTCGTTTTTTTGACGTACCGTTTTTTCTGTCCCCGTCGTAACTTTTACTCTTTACGTTACGTTTTATGTGTCGTTTATCGGATCGCGGTTATCCGTGATGTATTATTATATGCGTTACCTTTTTCGCGTCAAGATCGCACGGTCGTATTTGTTTTATATTAAATTATATCTGATTTTGTTTCGATTATCTTCGGGCCGTTTCCTGTCGTAAAATATCGTGCGATAACTGAATATTTTAACGTATCGTATTATTCGCAAATTTAATTATACATGCGCCTCAGCATGGATGGTTTTGCTTTTTCAAGTACAGACTTACCTCTGTTTTGCGGTCAAGGAAAATGAGCGTTTGGCCGAAAAGAAAGTCATGCGAACATTATAATTCCATTATTCTTAACCGTTTGTGTTCTCGGAGGAAAGGGACGACTGCAAAAGTAATACACTAAATTCTCGCATACGCAATATAGAGATCCGATTCATCTGTTGAAAAAGTGATTTCATTAATTGTTGTCGGTGAAAGTTCGCTATTGTGCAATAAGTACTTTTTTTGTTTAATTCTAGATATTCTTCTCCGTTATAGTTAGTTAATAACGATAAAGAATATATGGTTCAACATAAAATATACTTATATTATTTGAAAGCATGCTGTGCATATTAATAATATTTTAATCTGACGTTTTTACGAGAAATAGTAATCTTAAACAATAAATCTGTTCACGGTCGATTTAAGTTATCGGCGTACGTTTCACACCGTGTTTAATAAATTAATAAGTAATGAAAATGCTCCAGCATTTATCGAACACGAGTGGTTTTTAAATACGTGAAAGAAGAGTATATTTTTATCAATCTGAATTATTTTTAAGTTATAATTGAACAATACTCGATTGCAGCGGATTGTTTCTAGCACTCGAATGTTCAAATACGTACTGCATATTCTATTTGACACAAAAGTAGCTCACTGTCAATCAATGCTATCTGTTCAAAGACCAGAATTGAGTAAATAGAATTTGACTTTGTTGAATATGTAATTATTCGATATGAACCAGAATTGTTTACATCGGGAATGATGATCGATATATATACAGATTTGGCCATAATAATGGGGCATCCCTATAAATGATGTGTAACTCTTTACAAGTGCATAGTCTGACCGAAATATTTGAGCAAATAATTTTAACCGTAATATGAAAATTATACAAAGGAATTTGTCGTTTTTAATTACTCACCTGAGTTTTAAAAAAATATCGCAGGTCCAATTTTTATTTAATAATTTATTTTGAATATTATATAAACATTTAAAAAAACGCGATTTAAGTAAAGCTAAAAGAGCGAATATTCGCATATTGCATGATATTGACTGAATATATCGGAAATTAGTGAACACATTAATTGTTCACGACACGCTATTCAAAATGCTTTGAAACGGTTCAATGAATGCGGTTCTTACAATTCAAAGCCAAAAATTGGAAGAAAACGAATTACAACTGCCAAGGAAGTTCGAATGTTAGTTCGCGAGTCCCTTAAAAATTGTCGAAAAACGTCTTCAAAGCTGGCTGCTGAAGTCTCTGCAAGCGGAGGGCCATCCAGTTTTTCGCGGACGGTAATAAGAAAGTTAAAAAATGTGGAACTCAGAGGTTGAAAAGTCAGACACAAAACGTGTCTTTCAGAAATAAATAAAACTCGAAGATTAGAGTGGGCTCGAAAACACAGAGATTGGACAACAGAAGATTGGGCGAAATTCATTTGGTCCGATGAATCCAACTTTAAGATGATTTTAAACTAAAATTGGTTAATATAAAAAATAATCTAAAGTTTTTGGGGACTCTGGTGTAGAGGCGGAGAAGAATATCTTACTGATTGCGTAGTATCCAAAGTCAAATATGTTGGCGAAAGTGGCATGTTCTGGGGTTGCATGGCGGCAGCAGGGGTAGGAAACCTGTACACTTGCGAGGGTAGTATGAATAGTGACATTTATGTTTCAATGTTGGAATCCACTTTGATGGATTGGAACTGTACCATCCTGCTACTTCTCTTAATATATCTTCTTTGCTTACTTTGGCATTGACGTGTCCTAGAATTACTAATGCGTCATGTTTGGGAACATTTTCATACTGTTTTTGAAGTTTTTTTATAAAATCTTGCATTATATACCGATTTCATAAGTGATCCCATGAGTGTCACCTATTTATTGCATAGTCAATGATTATCGATTTTAGCAAATCGCTTACTTCGATCACTATCAGATCAGTCATTGAATCTTCAGTCTGTTGTTTTGGGCTTAATATATATCATTTTGTTATCTATCTAATATTTTATATTGATGGTTTTATCTTTAATTAATCGCACAGTGAATATTATTGAATTTTACTTGAATAAAATATTCAATGGTTTATAGAACATACGTATATAATTTTCTTCGTGATCGACGACTTTCATAGATACGATTAGTCTCAAAAGGACGAATTCTGCGCCGTAATACTAAAAACACGTGGAATATCACTAATATGTATTATCGAGTTTATGCTTTTGCATTCGATAGGTTTCGCTGCGTGATTCTCAATTATAAATAAATCAATTTTACGTAGTGTCTTCTCTCTGCGAGACGTCGCTCGTCCCATCCTACGCGCGCTCAATATGCATCGAAGGAAAGGTGGCGATTTCCATAAAGACCGCTTTCCACAACGGCCCTCCACTTCTTCGTGATAAGCCGAGTGGAAAAAAAGATACGGTTTTGCGGCCGAGACGCAACAATGAGGCGCTCAGTGTTCGCCTCGGTGCGTCCGCTTACACATCGGACACTACACGCGCTCTCCGGCGACTTCTTCCCCAATTGCTTCGGTCATCTAATGCGTATTTAACGACCCCGCGATTAGTGCACAAGATTGCCTCGAACGAGTCGCCACCGTTACTTTTCTACGCTCTTAATTCACGCCGTGTTCCGCTCGCGGAATTCGGACGGTCGCCTGTTAGTTCTTCCGCGCTTACAGGAGCAACCGGATGCTCTCTTGGCACGTACCGTTGCCCAAAGCGCGTGTTCTGCATATCATATCCGAATGTTGACGAGCGTCTGAGCGGCATTGTATCGTCGTCGACGACGGGCGTCGGATTGATCGCCGTCCAATCTAATCATTATCCGCGTTAACGATTGATATTGTATCAGTGTCGGGAAAATCGTCGAACGGCGCAGGCGCCGGTGCTTTTCCTAGTGAAATGTTGTGAATCAGTGTCGAAGATGTGGAGCTCCAGCACTACCACCGTATCGGCACCCGTCAGTTACCAAGGAGGATGGATGAACCTGAGGGGCGTCAACATCGGCAGCGCCATGTCGCTGCCGAGGGCCACATCCTCTGCTACCTCCACGTCCAGATGGATAAACTCTGGCCCTGCATCCGTCGACAGGAGGATTAATAGGCTACCTCCGCAGCCGTCTAGGCCAGCGCCCCACCTGTCGTCTAATTCGCTGCTAGTCAAACCCCAAAGACGAGCAGTGCCCAGCGTAAGTGTCAAATGTTGATTAGCATTCGAAGAGCGACTCCAAACTATTCGCGAATTGTGTGCCAGCGCAGCTTTCGCGCCGTTATGGGGAAGGACCTCTTCATCGTATATTCAAAGCGTGACTTGCGTCATTGAACCTTATATATACACATAGTTGATTGAGTTAGATGAGCAGTAGAGCTTCTACATATATAGATAAAGTCATGAGATAGTATGGGGCGCTTATTTAATCTCTAATTATCTTTATTACCGATAAACTTGATAAAATGATTTTGATTATATTTAGATTATTTTTAATAAAAAAAATCATTATTGTTATTAAAAATAATAACAGATTATGCAAGCCCAGCATTTTAAAATATTTTAAAATTATTAAATCGACTGCAATATAAATGCATTTGTATATCAATGTATTACTAATGCCAGTTTTGTAATCAGGATATTGTATCTTTGCAGCTAAAATTGTGAAAATGTTCAATCACAACGAAATAATTATTAATGGAGTTTTTTCATCATTATAATATAGAACATACTATGGATCTTATTATATTAAAATAAATCATATATAATTTAATATATTGTGATTTTGACAAAAACATGCAGTTAATCTTCAAAAAAATAAATTGATACTTAAAAATAGTAAAAACCACGCCACATATGTGAGTTAACACTTGACCGACGGATCAAGTTGTTCATACACGTTAAGTTCGCTGGTGGTAATCCATGGGGTGGGTAAAATCAACCTACTTTTAATTTCTGGTGTTTTACGACGGATCCTGTCGTATTTAAATTACTACTAAATGAAAAAAATATTACCACTTTTTTTACCCTTGAATTGAAATCAAAGTGGCTTTTTGTACACATTCATATCGTAAAATAAAATAATAATGAAATTTAATTTGACTCACATTAGCTATTATAACCCACAATGACTGCTTTAAGTTTTAGATGCCATTAAACTTTTTTTAAAACACTTGCAGTATTTTAGTGGTATCTATTAAAGCCCTACAACATTAATTTATACATGTTTAACCATTTGAGTATTGAGCTAATTTATATACATTTGTTAATTTGCTAGTATATTCCCGAGAGTTTATTAATTTAACGTATTTTTCCATAATTATTTTTGTTGTTATTTATTTATTATTATTTATACAAAAAACAGCTACTCTCATTGTTTTAATAATTTATTTATTACTTATTATTTGACTTGTGTAGATTTTTTTAAATTAATTCAGAGGTTCTTAATTTTTTTTTATAAAATTAATATTGGGTTCTTTTATTTCGTAGTCTTTTTTTATTATTATCTATAGAAATAATTTACATTAAATCAAATTAAAATGTTTTTTCTTTATTATTTCTTCAGTTATATATGTATGTGTAAATATTTATCTATCTGTGGTACTTTAAAACAGTATATGATCGACCACCGTACATGTACGGCGATACCGCTCAAAATCATACCTAAAGGCTATAGATTATTATTAAGAAATAAGGAAGTTGATTATTGAAGTATTATTGTGTATTGATTGGTTAAAACACTGCGAGATCGTAACGCTCGAGTAAGTTTTGAGGCAAGTAACAATATAAATTTAATCGTTTATACACTTGTGTCGTAAGCATGTGCAAAAAATTCCGAAGAATGGTAGTTTGATTATAAAATGATGTAGTAATTCTGATCTGAAAATCTTCATATAAGGTGTTAATTTTACGTCAAGATATCTGTAAACCGAAAATTGTGTGTGACACGATTAATTAATACACAGATTTCTAAACATTCGGAAGCCCGACAGCGCCGCTCTAAATAACGCACGTCAAGAGACGTAACATTTAACTGTATGTTTTAACTTGGCCATTTTTAATACGTGTAAAAAATCGTTCCATGTAATAATTTAAGAGGAACATTTCCCATATTGCGTACAGCCTGCGGCCCATTCGCACACGCAACTATTTCGAATATTCGTGAAGCGTGTGAATGTCTCGGCGTGCATAATTGCTTTTCAATAACTTAACGTATGAGCTTGTGCGTTATTTATATGTTATTATTATCCAGATTGACCTCGAATCGTTATATCGAGATGAGCGTCGTGACGACGCAGCTACAGAGTATCATCTGAATACAATGTGTAGTTATATCGCCGGCGCCGTTTATGATATATCACGCTTTTGATACTTTCTAATAATATTTTTCAATAATACGGTTCGATCCGAAATACCATTTACGGTCACATTAACCGCGTTTTTACCGTTTAAATTACGCTCGAAACGCGTGACGCTTTTCTATCTACAAGCGGTAATTAACGACGTTTAATTCTGTCGGTGTTGTAATTTGAGGCTGACTTTATATATTTTAATTGTTGATTTTTTTGTTGTACAAATTATTAACTTTTACTCGGTGAAATATGTGTGTTTGTGTGTAATTATTCCGCCATGACGTTGGAATTTCGTCCGTCACTCGAATGTGTGAAATGAATATCATACACGTTTCACTTTTGTGTCAAAAATTAATTAAGAACGATTTATTAATTATATATTGTGCACGCGACATTCCATTTTGCGCCTTTGAAAATGCTTATATTATTGTTTTGAAGTTGAAATGCACGCGTAATTCAACACTGCGCATATGGTACGAACAGTTGTCAAAAACAGCTGATCGTCTCGCGCATGCGCACTCGCATGTGTCGCCTCGAACGTGTGCCGTTAGGCGCAATGTTAATTTTATCATTCTTATCTCTGTAGTTAGTCATCGGTGCGTAATCGCTGTTGCTTGTTTCCACCTTATTTGGCTCCACATAATGCACTTTATGAACTATTGTTCTCCTGAGGGTTTTCCACTGACCAAATCGTGGTTAAACTGCTGATTCGACAGTGTTTGTGTATACTGTATACATAGCAACTGTGCTGCTGTTGAATACTTTCGAAAAGTGAAAATTGCTCTTATCTCGCGTCTATTTCATATTTCTGTAGTAGCATCTGATATCTAGTGAAAGTTTTCGTACGACTGTTCGCTCGGTTGCCCGCGAAGCCGAAGAACTGCGGTTTTGGAGTTTCAATGCAAAAAACTGTATATTTAATTGTGAGAGTCAATGTAGATTACGGCTGGATTTTTCTCTCTTCTTTCGTGACGTCTGAGCAATGATTGTATAGATTCGTATCTTAAACAATCGCAACTATGAACCGAATGAGAAGGACCTCCCGGCAAAATACCGTCGACTTTAAATATTAATTTTATTATGTACACGAAGACAGACCGAAATGTTGCGGTCGTGACATTTAAGAAAATGCCGTCGTGCAGTATCGACTTGTTTTAATAAAAGTAAAGGGCAAGTTTATAAAACCAGTGACGCTCGACCGCTGCATATGATTTCGCCGTTAATTTACTGCTTTATTGCGTTTCTTGAAAGTAAAATATTTCATATAATACTATACCTCGAAATTCGATAATTTATCTTATATTTGCGCTATGTATGATGACGAATTATTGTAGAATAAAATGGCATTACAATGATAAATAATTCACAGAAATTATATCTAGTTTGGAATGGAAAATTTATGTTGTTTTTACTGAAGCCCTGATAATAAATAGAATATTTAGAACGAGTGCATTTAGATACATCTGATGACATAACGTTGATAAGATTAAATAGCAGTTTAAACTCTTAACCGGGCAGTTAATTTTGTTAAATTTATATTCATTAAAATTTAAAAGTTAAATTCGCTCGTTATAAAATGAACACAACGCAGAACGGAAGACAATAAACAGTCACACTCATAATATAAGGTACAACAAAATTCGTCACTCCGGTTGAAAACACTTTAAAATTCAATGAAGCGTTTTTGTATCATGTCCGGTTAAGAGGTTAAAACACAGCATTGCTCTATAGTCTATTTATTTTCAAGAGTCAGTGCGCAAGAACATTGTTTAACGCGTAATCATAACATGCTTTTAAATTTCTGCCCTGTGATTGGTCGTTCGCCGTAAGATCAATCGTTTCATTGAGAACGACCAATCACAAGGCAGAAATTTAAGAGAACATTTTGATTACGCGTTAAACAATGTTCTTGCGCACTGACTCTTGAAAATAAATAGACTATAGGTATTAAGATAAATCATAAGGAGTATTTTATAACTTTTCAATATAGTGAAAATTATTATTGAAACATAAAAACACGGATATGTTACGATGCCGGCTGTTCAGAGATTTTTTAATGTCTAATATTGAATTAATCAATAATAATTATTCGAATAATTATCCAATTATTAATTATTTTTTGTAGCGGGGTATTTTTATTTATTTCATTTCTAAAACTAGTTACTAGTTCTTCGATGTGCTGCTTCATTATCTACAGACCAATTGTGATGTTTTTTTTTAATATAGCCCCTTATTTTGTTATTTTTAACAGCCGTGGCTATAATAACTAATAGCCGACAAACAATACAACGAATACTTTGTTATTGCAGAAATTCCAGAAATTACTCATATTTTTAGGCTGATATTGTGCAGCTGGAGACTGCATCCATGTCTGGTATTCATCTCTTAAATCAATACAAATAATGTTAATTTGTTTTAGTAATATTGTTTAAGCATACCGAGCTGTAGTCTACTTGGCAGCAGCTATAATTAAAATTAAAATTCGTATTAATATTCAGTTTTAAACACTAAAAATTTTGGGTTTTAAGGCCCGAGGGGTGTGACTTCGCAGCCAGAAATAGGCGTTGGAAACTGGCAACGATTTATTTAATATAACATATATTGCAATTAACTGTTATGGAAGAGTATTGCTTTTCTCCGAGCGCTGGTGTAGAAGCTGGCAGAGAAATGATGTCCTCGGGATGGTCCTCGTGATCAATTGTCTTGGTGTCTCTCGTGGGCCGCTCTGCAGATGTCTCATAGTCCGCCGATGACTTTGTTATTCTCTGCCTGATCGTCCCTTGAAGACCGACCTTATGTATCGTAGATTGAGGAGCTCTCCGATGAGTCATAATAATGCAGAGGTCATTCAACCAATTGTTGCGCTCGTTTATTCAACCAACGAAATATGCGAACGCTTCTAGAGAATGAAATTTGCTTGATGGACATTTTGAAGGTTGATTGTTAACGGTGCTTTTTGTCGCCCGATGGCGTATTGTTTGCTCAATTGTTATGCACCAAAAAATATTTTTTTCTCTGCATTTAGAGAATAATTACGACGTGTTGTTTACTTGTTTCTTAATGTCCGAATGATCTTTTTTTCATCTGAACATTACGAGGTATATTGTGGTAGTCCGTTCAGTTACAGTATTTGTTTATATCACGCTATTGTCACGTTCATTCTTGTAATTATCGTGGTTATGGTGATTTACCGCACAAGTTTACGAAGAAGAACCCCCTACAATAATAATTAATATTGATACTTTTTATTGTACATACTATAGTATGTGTGTATAAACATGCGTTTTCGTTTCTTCATAACTTTAAGTTGAAAATAACGAATATTTGGGAACGATATTTATCTGTGAGATTAGGAAAATCTAGGAACACCTAATCTGCGTTGATCGATCGGAATTAATATTATGTAATAATCGCTAATTCCGACCTACCAGATACGATAAAAATATAAAAGCAAAGGTTCATATGGGATTCAAACCTAGATCTTTGGGTATAATATGGTACTATACCACTGGTCTGTTGTGCTGGTCAAATATACAAATTTAATTAATTTTAAATGTTTTAATATCTTAAAGTACAGTTATGTCAAAATGAAAGAAAGTATAATCCTGATAAAACACCGAATTTAGGTGATTATGTATTTTTTTCTTTCCTTTTCATGTTTGTTATGATTATGCAGTGTTTATGTTTTTATTCGCATTGATAGCGAATTAACATCCTGAGTCGTTGACCACAACCGTTAACTCGGGTGATTCAGCCGATGGGTCAGATTTTGGTGTTTTTACTTTGCCAGGAAATTCGCAGTTGAAGTAAACATGTCGCGTGATTTGAGGTTTTTTTGTTAATTGCTGTAGTTCCGTGTTTGTGAAGTTTTGATGTGAATCATTGCTGGATTGTAATTGCGCAACTAAATTCACGCAAATAATACGTAGAACAAGTAACTAATCGCATTTGAAGACAATGGCATCACCTTGGTATTTAGACCTATGTTTATATGGCTTCTTTGTGCTTAATAAAAATAAAGTAAACCTAAACTTATATCAAGTAACAGCTTAGATATCATAAGGGGTTTGCAACTGTTTATAATCTTGCTAATTTTTTTATAAACAATAATTCAACTATACTTAAGATAGCGTTATACGATCGTTCAATATTACGCTATAGTACCGATCCATAAAATTTTATGTGCGAATATTTACGATTGAAGCTAAGACAATAAGAGATAATTTAAAACCATATAATGGAATCGATTAACGGTAGTAAATGCCAACCAGATTTGATTTATATATAGCAGATTTCTATGTGCTTCTTATATATGTACATAGTTCAAAATATTCTGCATTACACGAAATTTCTTAATTAAAAACTCTTAATCCTTATGGGTTAAGACTTTTCTACAAAATATGGGAAAATTAGAATTGTCGATATTCCATGCGTTTTATGAATATTTATTTATTTTCGTTATTCGATTTATCGTGTCGTATGCATCATCTAGCAACACAACGAGTCTGTCCGGTGATCGTCGAAATCCGCGCTTCCGACCCTCCTGTGTGTCAGTTGACGAGGGTCACACGTATCTGGGCCGTTGAACGTCGTTTAATTAAATTACTACGCAGAAGTTCAGCCGCGGATTCATCCTGTACGAAACGTCAACTCTGAAATCCAATTAGAAGCCCTGCAACGACGTGTATTATTATCATCATCCCGCGTCGTACCTCATTCGCGAAAGTTTGCGCGTAACTCATCCGGGGGTGGTTCACGCACCCCACTCTGTATGGAGATTCGATTTGTTTTAGAATCGGTACAAATGCGAAGATGATGGCTTAGAATGTTCATGAGGATCGTTATTTAATACTTTTTATAACCTGATTGACTTTCGTTGAATTATTTACACCTTACAGCATTGTATTTGTTTTGTATTATATGCTCCATCGTGCTATTGTAACATAAAATTGACAACGAGAAAAGCATTAATCTATTCCATTACAATAAGCGACTCTCCTTGTTTTTTTTTTATTTATAGTCATGACAAATTGGAAACTGGAAACCGTTTGATGCGAAAACGCAAATCGTTATATCAATCATGTTTGTCCGTTCCAACCAATCACGAAATTATCAATTGCACAGTTTTTACTATATTTATCAGCAGCAAAATATGTGTTAGTTTGTGCTTTGATAATCCATTTGGATTTAGATAATTTAAAAACTCAGCTTAGATAACTTGTTTATTTTTCGTTCAGTAATCGTAGCAATTGAATAATATTAACGTACTTCAATTGGTATCATATTTTGAATCGATTGTTGACGCAATAGTTTCTCGTTTTTAAAAGACGCTCATTATTTTAATTAAGCTCTAATTTTTTTGTTTCAATAAAATTGCTGCGCGCTAGTATTTAGTACTGTGCCGGTCTTTCCGAACCTTAAAACACCCGTACTAAATTGGATAAAAATATATCGGAATAGCTTAGTCCGTAACGTCCCAGATTAATAACTCTGATGTTACGGGTTCGAGCCCCGGCAGCAGCACTCGAATTTTTATTAATAAAAAATACGCTATTATTAAAAACACCGGCCCCAATTGCAGTGACAACTATTGGTTATATATTATATTACACATAATAATTTATAATTATTAACATACATGAGTAGATGTCATCGATTCCGTACTTGTAGGGTATTCATTATATCTGATTGACTTGCTCAGTTGGTACAGATTTTCCCAGTTGTATCGCATTGAAGATTAAATTAAAATAAATAAATAAATACGTATAATGATTAGTTTTTCAAATTGTTAAATTAATTTAACAAAGATGAATTATTTTAGATTTTAACAGAATCTAATTAAAAATTATCATTAACATTTATTTGAGGCTATATCGCCGCAGGACACTTGTCCCTGTAATTATTTTGCACATTCAACCGTTAAAGCCTCGCAGATTCACGAAAGCTACGGGGCTGGAAGTCAATTTAAATTGTAATTTAACAAATTTTTGCGAACGTCACAATTAAAAAAATATATTGGAAAATGTACGCTTTTCAATATTCCGTATCGAATTTCAGGGTCGTGTATTTTTTACCCGGTTTGTTTACGTTGTCTGGCGGAACGTCACGTTATTCGCAGTTGAACACTCCGTGGAAATCGACATTGAAAATAAGGTTTATTTTCACCGATAAACGACTATGATAATAAATCTGTCGGATTGTGCATAATAATGTGATGCAATGCGTCGCGTGTGACATTCGAGAATTTTAAACGATACAACATTGATATGTGTGTGGCAGAGACTTTCAATTATGAATCACAAGTAGGGATTGCAATAATACCCGGATTTTCCATACTGGTATTTCCGAGACAAAAAACGGTCAATACCGGTATTACTGGTATTGACATTATTATTATTATTATTAATTGATAATAAAAAAAGACCGAAAAAATGATCTCCATTCATTCAAAATCGAACTGCGAATTTTGCAAAAAATCAAAGATTCAATAGATTAAATATATTGAATGAATATGCAGTACCCATTGTCATCTTCATATTTTTTTAACATTTATAAGTTTAAGAATCGTTAAAAACTATCTATACTCTGTTTCTTTTAACAGTCACTTTGAGGTCTATCCATTTCATCATTATTCATTAGTGAAAAACAGATGACAACTTTGGGTGTAAGCACCACCAATTTTCTCTAAAGTATAAGATGCGGATATACGTTCAATATACTTACCACTACTCATTTCTGTATTTTAAACAAATTTAGAGAAATTGGAAATGTTACGTTATTTTTTTTATGTTGAAATAGTGAAAGTTATAAGCTATCAAAATCAATAATTTATCAATTACGTATGTGTAGCGATAACAATTTAAAGACTTAAACGAAATGAAGTGTAGGCTATTATAGTATTCTAATTATATTATGGGTTTTTCAATTCATTTGTGAAGATATAGTGTCGATAGATCAGATACATTTCAAGACATTTTAAATTGAGCACAAAACTACAACGAAAAATGAAGCTCTCGCTGTCAGGCCGAGAGAGAAGTGCCCCGTATTCTCTAATTGACGACCAAAGATCAACTGACAATTGGCTCGCAAATGTCGTTATCCTGGCGTCTGGCGAAGGGATGCTATATTTTCTTGGAAGCGTTAAAATACGTGTGAGAGCGAAATTCCATTTTTGGAATGGCTGTAAAATAGTATGGTTAAATGTGTTCATTCTTAATTTATTATCAATGTAGTGATCTGATAGATAATTAAATAATCCAGTTCGAGTTAGTTTACCAAGTGTCACATTTTTTCTATCATTATATCGAACGAATGAGCTTCCCGTTCAAATTAGACGACACCGAAGCCACCACGTAATTATTTCACGTATACACTACGTTTTTATAAGACGATCGCAAACACGTAATCTGACCGTTTAGTGTTTGTCGTATCCGACTCCGCAAGGAGTGCCACCCACGCCTCGGCGAGTGCTCATTCAACGGAATGAGTCCATTAGCCATATAATAATACACACAGTCAGATGGCTGTTCACTTACTTTCTTTATGTCCTGGCAAAAATACAGTAGTCGGCGATTTGTTCGCATCGAGCGAAATTAATACGTCCTGATTTGAGATGCTGACGCATTGGACCAGAGAGATGAGTCCGTTGCAGCGGAAAAACTTTTTTGTAATTCATAAAGAATGCGGCCTTCCTAGAAACAAGCGGCATTCCTCCATTTTCCTTGTTATTGTATATTTATTTATATGCTGTATTTTTATGAATTATGTCGTTTCGTCGACAGTGAATTCTTTCATTTCAAATCACAAATATTACTCTATCCTAATTTGATGTGTATTTTTCGGAAGAAAAATAACGAGTAAATACATATATTTCAGTGAATGTTGCTATTTATCGATTCTGATTCAGCGAATACTCTCATCGTGTAGAATGTATATGTATGTCGAGGTTTTTAGATGAATAAGGAAGTTTTAGTAGTTTTTATCTTCGCTTCGGAAACGTTTTGTGCCGCAGCATACAAGAAAGTTCCGGTCATTTTCTCGTCCTCTCGCAGTTTTCCTCCTAACACAATCGGTCATAGCTCTTTTCTCTTATGTTTTTCTTACAGAATGTTTTAAATGTGTTTTCTTTTACGACATATTGTTGCTGGTGCGCCTCGAAGTTCGACATTAACACCATATTTATATTGCTCTCCCATTCTTCGATTTAACTCCATATAGCAACACAACAGAAATACCTGGGTTGGAATACTATATGTACCCTTGTGTTTTTCAATTTCTATTATTTAATTATAATTCATATCGATTATCACAGATTTAGTTTTCCTAGATTTTCTTAATCTCACGGATGAATATCGTGATGAATAATTAAGCGGTAATAGTAATTTATAATTAATTAAAATATATGTATATCACAAATTTAAGGACTTTGAATTTAGTCTGGTGTCTCACTACTTAATTAGTGGTTGTTGATTGTCTTTACCCTGTTATGCATTAAGCTAACGCTTGTCATGTTACAAAGGAAGACTTATAATAAATAATAATAATTATGTTGTGCTATGGTTCATTTTGATATTATTTTAATATTGTCCAATTTTTTTTATTATTATCGCGCTTCTTTAGCTATTTTAGTACGCTTTCATATTTCCTTTAGCAATTATCCATTTTCGACGTAAGAGCTCCTAGGTAAATTTCATCATGTATGTACCTGTTTTGCGTTCTTAAGAGCAGTGCTGCTTTCTAATGGTCTGAATCTTAAATATTTGCTTATGTTTATTTTTAAAACAAATATTTTGCTCTTTGGATATTTTTTGCGGAATTTAGCCACTACAGGTATAAGTCCAGACTTGTACTTGAACTATTCGATTACCACAGTATCGCAATACAGTTGACGCTATGAACCTGCTAGTTGTCGAAATTTGTTATAACGACGATAATAATCTGATACATTTTGCATTGGCTGTAACATAGTATTTGGTTCAGGGATTTTTTTTCTAACATATATTTTTTTATTATGTAATACTTATACAGTAGACCCCCCAATAACACGGTAAATTGGGAATGTGCTATTTGGGTGCGTGTAATTGGGGGACTATAAAATACATTTTTTTGCAATACCTACTTACGAATCAGGCGCGTGTAGTGAGATATCCTCAAATTGGCTCGCTCACACATAAAGTAACGGGCACCCAAATAGCATGTCCTCAATTTACCGTGTTATTGGGGGGTCTACTGTATCTATTTTATTTGAAATTATGATATAGATAGTCATTTACAATAAAACAAAGTAATTTATTCCGTGTAATTATATTTTTCATGTTTACTTATGCTATAATTATTGGATGCGGAAATTGATTGTTTCATATTTCTTTGCCAGAACTCATCATAAGTTTGCCTATTTTGTAGTTTTTTTTGTAGTATATGGAATTCAATTGAATCTTATGCTTAAAATGTGTTAAATGGACTCACCTTTCGCGATATTCTTCAATTAGTGTTGGGCAATTATTGAAATAATATTTTAGTCTCACTTTAACGTCGATTAAAATGAATTAATGGTTTTGAAGTGAACAATGAAGTATTTTAATGGTTATATATGATATATAACATGATAAAGCAGGCTTAGGGAATTTCACCACAAACATTTCACCCCCGACAATTAATCGTTTTAATATCGTATAGCGAAAAACCACAAGTATATTGTAAAATATAGATTTAAATTATGAAAATCCTTAGGATTAGTGTTGAACTACTCGAATATTATGAAGCAAAAGGGCGCATCTTCTATATAAACCTTTTTTTTTCGTTAATTAAATTTTTTCATTAACTAAAAATATCAATCAATTCCATTTTGTATAGAAACTTTTAATATACTATACCAGTTCACATAATATAACTCGTTTCGGTAGAGGCGTGTACCGACCGATATTCGTTATTGTGCCAGACCGAACCATTTGCCACATTAAAAAAAAACGTATCGACGTTCTGCTATATCGCTATAATAAACATTCGTCACGTATACATAATACGTCGCTCTAACGTGACGCAATGGCGATTCGAAAGTAATTTCTCAGCGGATACCCCTCGGTGCAGAGATATTTCCTCGGGGCAAGGTCAAGCAACTTCTCTTCGCAGAGCGCTCTACTAATCATTGCTGTCTTGTGTTATAATGTATGTGTATTAGCCGATACACGTATTATGCGTATGTAGGTGCCGATATTTCGCTGCTCCCTTCTGTATTTTGGACCGTTTTCAGCCGAATCAAAACTGGCGGGGGTCGGTCGACTCGCCAACCCCCTTGGCGCTGTACTGGGTCGACGCCGTTTTTCCATTATGCAGAGTGTTTACGACCGACGTCGACTTTGGGGACATTTAATAAAATGAATGTGTGTGTATGTGTGGACGTATTGTACTTGATGTGCCACGTATACGTGCTAAAATACGATCGTTGTTAATTGAGAGTGGATATTACGCCGCATAGGACGCTAATAAACGAAAGCTTGATTTTTATTACTGTCTAATTTTAATTCTGACCGACCTTTGCAACTGTATTGCACACGCGAATGTGCATTTTTTACCGTTTACCACCGAAAAGAGCGCGAAAGTCACCACACCTCAACAGGTGGCAGCACGCGCGAAACGTTTACCGTTGCTTAAGCGCGCGCGTATCCGCATATCTTTTACATTAATCGCGCGTCGATTGCGTAACTTTGCCAAAACCTGAATTTTGCTCTCTTCGCAGCCACCTCGGAATGAAGCAAAGGTCGTCGACGGTAGGAATTCGCAAACCCCTCGACATGCTGTTTCTTATTATTACCTTTTTTGTGCACTCTCGCGTGTTTTCTTCGCTTATGCGAACAACCATGAGTGATCGGTCGCGTGCCGAATCGACGATTCGTTTCTGTGATGTGAAGAAGGCGGCTTTTGAAAACTGAAAACAGAATTTTCACACGTCGTTTGAGTGTACAATTGATGTAAATCATTTTTTGGCTTCAAAGCAATGGAATTGGTTAATGTAGCTGTTGACGAAAGGACAAATGCCAGTTATTTAGTAGTCCTGCTGTTTTGAATCAGCTCAATGATGTTTTTTAAATATAATAATCCACGGGTTACTTGGATGACATATTCTATACAAATAAAAACGCTGAAACTTATCGGTAAAACTAAGCAGAAAGTCTCTTTTAATTATAGGTTAATTACGTGCCCATAATGAACACGCACAATACAATACATGAAGTCGACAGCTGAATCTTATGATTTATATGTTGCAGTGAATGTATATTAATAGTAAAAATATATTTTCACTGAGATATATAATTCTACTAGTGAAAACATAATTTTTCTGACGTTAGTGAAGGTATAAGTGTCATTTTAAAGCACCGTAAGTGATGGTTCAGTTGTGAATCCCACTTGTTAAATTCTGTACGTCATTAGCTTTTTCGTTCCACAAAATAGTTCTATGGCAGAGTGATTAAATACAATTTCACTAATATTGACCATTGAAATTTGTTTGATACATTTTAATTGTCGTAGTTAGTAAAATTATATTTGTACTAGTAAAAACATAACTTCACTGAAAAATATACTTGTACTGTAATAAATTAACCAAACATAACTTGACCTAATGAAAGCTCCAAAACGAACAGTAAAAATAAATTGTTTATTCCAAAGAGAAACGGCTTTTTATTTTTGCATATTGTTTTAACCCTTTCATCGCGAATGGCTTATATAGAAGTCATCAAGAAAATCGCCAGTATTCTTTGGACACCTAAAGGTGCCATAAAGCTTTGGGTTATTTAGTATAATTTAAGGCTGTTAGTCACTTGAATTTATTGAACTATAATATTTTTTAAATATAGCAGGAATAGTAGGTGTCCCTCACATATTAACACATTTCGAAATGGCGCTCAAAAATATCAGCCGCAGTAAACTACGCGGAACCAATATTGTAATATTAAGCCATGTATTTAGCGTCAATTTTTGGCATTAACGCTAACAGGCATCATTCGCGCGCGTCCGATAATTAATTATTGGCTTATCGCGTATGTGTATACGTACGATGCGGTATGTGCACATCACACAATATGTACCTTGATGACGAATCTCCCGATTTGGTCTTCCATACAGTCGCGAGTGCGCGTGTGTTATCTCTTGTCCCTCGGATACGGATCTCTCAGTTCATTACCAGCGGTGTGGCGTGATGTGACAGCAATAACATTGCATTAGTCACCGCCGCTCACAATGAACGTGGGACGACCGTACCTGGTCTCCGCGATGCATCATCAGCTCGACGGCGCTTTGTATATCGGCCGGGACTCCATTATTCAATTTACGCGATGCGGCTCGAGGTTAAAGGGGTTTTGGTTTCGCTTTGAAAGGGACCGAACGTCAATTCGCTGAACGGCATACACGATGAAGTTCATAAAGACCTTGCACTCTTTCCTCTTCTGAGAGTTAGCACAGAAAAACCTTGACCGTGCATTATTCCATAGTCTTCCGAATTTGTGTATTATAGAGAACATTTCGTTCGAAAAACGTACACGAATAAACCTCAAAGAAAATGTTTTATAGCGAAGATTTTGATAGCATAAATAGCAATTTAGCCGTATAAATCTGTAACCTCATCAAATGCTAATAAGTTCGGTCAGAGAAACTACTTTTGAAAATTATCGCAAACAGGCAACACAATGTCGTGAATTTAAAGCAGAAAAAGTAGCATTCATGATGAAACGACGAGTAGAAGTCTATCCGTTGTCACTGATTAACTCAATCATAAATAATTAAATAAAAAATAATGTTTTCAGGTATTTAATAATCGATGAACTTTATTATCAATGTCCTGATCTGTAATATATGAAACGATTAATAAAACTCGTTTTTAAGCTCACTAAATACGTTGATGTATATAGGGTTAATTGTAAAAGTAGCGTTTCGAAAATAGTGTTCCGCGGAGCCTTGGGGTTTTGTAAGGTATACTTTACTGGCACGATGTCGTTGGCTATAATTTGAATTCTATAGTTTCTGGATGATCGAAATGAGTGATTATTATAATTGTAATGTAAATTAGTTTTTCTTAATTTTTTAAATAAAAAATGGATAAAATATTTGAATAAATTCGTATTTTTTTATTTATTTTTATGGACAATAATTTATATAACAAATTCGTGAAAAAATTCAATTGCGTTTAAAATATGATTTAATTAAAAAATAATTATTGGTTAATAATAATTATTTTAATTAATCATTATTTACTTTTATAATCGTGTTTTTTAATTTTATAAAATATGCATAACATAATGCTATGCCAAAAGGCGTCAAAAATACGATGCTTAATTTATTATTACATTATTTTTTATCAGTGACGTCCTTTCAGATTTTTTAAATCAACAGAATTAAGATCAGTTGCGATTGAATTAATTCAGCAAAGTTAATGAAACATTTTAAATTCATAATTTTTTCGAATTTATGTTATATACAATAGCTAATAATGTTTGGAACGAATTTGATATATATACATCAATATCAGATCCGTATCGGCGTTTATTTTGTGCGGATTTGCATACAAATTAAATAACTATAAATAAATTAACCGCGATAGAATTATTGAACTGATCGAAATACATTATTTCCGTCTTGAAACAACAAACGAGCTTCACAAAAATTTGCACGCACACCTGTTTTTGAATCTGGCTTTACCAACGTTTTGTTTCGTTCAATGAACGAATTCTGCGAATTTCGGTCATAGTAGATACGGCGATAAACATTCTATTCACAAATATTCTTCGAATGCGTAAAATATTTTTTGTTGAGAAGCGTCTATCTGGCATTTCGATACAAAAATTTGAAACGACACTTATTAAAAGAAAATCACGACTACCTGTGTTGCTTAAGTATACAAATTGCTTCATTCTAAGATTTTTTCAAATTTCGTTCAAGATAGTATAAACGAATATTTTACGAAGATTCGATTAATTATTCGAATATTCATCTAGTTTAAAATCGGGCGAATAATTTAAATAATCGAATATTCGATTGAGAATTTGAGTCGTAACATATTTCTATATGTTAATTATTTTATTAATTTATTTAGCTTAGTATAGCTAAATATGTATCATAATTATAATTTATTTCTTAATGCACGAAGATGTTTCTGAATTCCATTTAGGACTTCCGCTACAGTTTAAAGCATTGTTTTTAATTCAAAATATATTTTTCCCCACATCAATTTTTTGTTTTTAGTTAACAATAATTGCGCAATTGATATGCCGTATCAAAAAAGACTACACACGAAGCAGCTATTAACGTCAATGATGAAAAATGCATTATATAAACTACGTTGTGTTACATATATAAAAGGGCGTGGCTAAATTTAGTCAAAAAAATAAAGAAGAATCGAACCAATTGCGTCTATGCCTCATACATGTCTGTCAAAAAAATGTCCTTCATTGTGTTTTGCTTATTGTCTACTAAATACTGCTATGGCTATGTTATGAAGTCCTTTGTTTTAACGTAATTTTAGGCATGAAAACGTAGGGGTCAAATTTGTCCTTTGTTGTCTAGTCTATTATGTGACTTTCGATAGCTATTTGCACACAGATGTCATATCTATATATCTTTACAGTTTCAATAAGTGAAATAGTATAAACACATTCTGTATGTATTTTGGATTTTTACGTAAAAGTGAATTTGAACCATAACATTAAATTGTGAGTTACATCTCCAGCTAGTTTATCGTCCGAGTGCCTACTCGGCTGCTTCTCATTGTTGCATATTTACGCTTTCTCGTATCGCTCTCTCCCACTCGCAATTTGCTCGAAAAGTTTTAATCCGACTCTACTATGTTTGAACGAATTTTGAAACACCCTCCTCACTTTCGAGTTGTGCAAACGTCTGAAGCAGAATGTCGCCCTTTATATTATGTATTTAACTAAGCGTCTGAATAAGCCGTTCCGCAGTTTAACTGCGCGAGTTTTTCTTTTTCGAACTAACTGACGCAATCGCGGTTTTGTCAAACAGCGGATCCTTGACGGTCTTTATAAATATCGACGTGATTTTTCTTTTGCGATCGCGAGGACTGCGAGTGACAATAGCCAAAATGCGATTTATGTGAACGTATCATCGACCTTTTATTTGATATTTGAGTGTTCGTGCTCTCGTATTGAACACGTTTCTCGGTAAAGTATTATAATATTACACACACCAGTCGTTTGTTCGTACATGTCTACGTGTTTCGTTTGTCGGTTAGGTATTGCGGTAAGCGGCTGTAGTCAAGATTTGCCGTTAAACGAGCAGTTTTTAGTTAAAACATGTTCAATCGTCCAATTTATACGTTTTCGAACTGTACGTGTAGAAGGCGGTAATCTGTTTTCGAAAACGTGTGCGAAAATATAGTAATTTGTATTGAAATATGCTTTTATATGCGATGTAGTAAATTAATTGGCGATGCTTATGAATCTGTAACGAATGAAATTGTTATACAAATAGATTTTGATTTAGTGAACAGAGGGTTGATAAAAACCCTGAATAGATCAAGAGAGAATTTGCGCAATTTATATTCTTCCTTTCCTCGACGTTATCATAGAAATAAAGACAATAGCACTTCAATCATGTTCCACAAGATAAATCGATATACGTAGACTTACACGCTCTACATAAGCCGTGGCTTTCAGAATAAAGAGAGTATTGAAATATGTACTTTACTGAGATTGAATACTATATTGGACGAGTCATTTCCTTTGACTAATCATACGTGAATGTAGGTTAAAACTAATAAGTATTACAATAGTAGGAATCATGTTCATGTGCGAGAGTCGCGTACGATCTAAAATATTTCCAAATATGCGATCATCTGATTCCAACAATACAACACTGGTTTGCAACTTTAGTGGAAAAAAGTGTAATCAATCGTAAATTTGTACGGCAACGTGTGACGTTGAGCTATTTATAATAAAATATTTTTTTGTCCACAAAAAATCAATAATTACTTTATATGTGATATTATTCGCTGATTGTGTTATTTTTTTTTAGTTATTCGCTATACACGTTTAGTGGCACAGTTTCATATTGTGAATTTAGCCAGCACATTGCAATGACTCACAGCAGATCATTAAAAATACTCGGTTTTATCTTAAAAAATGCGCGCTACTTCAGGAATACTTATTATGCACTCTTTATGACGTTCTAGTCCCGCAGCATATTATAAACTAGATATATTATTCTGATTCCAAGCGTAATGAGTCAATGTAATGAATTGAGGCTGGATAAAGTACAGCGTAAATATTATTATTTATACTATTCATTAATACGAAAGTGCAAGTTGTGTACATACTAGTTAAGATGATTGTGTTGTTATATTATTATGTTTTGCTTCGTTCATAACAACGTTAAAAGATTCCCATGTTTCGTAGTAAGACATGACAAATTTATCTATATACCGCGTAAAATTTTGGCACGAGTTTTGCTACGCTCTTCTTCTTGTATATTGAAATCCTGAAGCATTTTCGTCATATATTATGAAAAATGGATGACTTTTGGCAAGTTGTTCCGATTTTATTTTGTGTGTATATTATACAAATGTAAGTACATGTTTGTAGTTGCTACTTTGCCACAATGTATAGTTATAATATTTCAGCAACAAATTAAATAGTCAATAAAAATCAGCTTTGGGTCATTCTGGTCATAATTATATTATTCAGGGTCAGAATAAATAACAAATGATTAGAATAAAAATAACATACGGTCAGAATTGAAGTATCGAACGATCATGCGAATTTAATAAAATATATAATATTTATATATATTAATAAATTGGCAATAACTTATTTATTTTAGAAATATTTTATAAAATATTTCGCTCGCACCTAACCTGTTTAACAGTTTAGGGCGCGCGAGTTTGTCCATTACTGTTGGACGGATTAGTGAAAATGAGCGTTGGTGAAAACAGTGAACACCCCATGAATAACTCAACGAATCTATTTAATTGTATGTAGAACGCGCAGGTATTCAGAGCGACGAACGATCGGGAATTACGACAGAGCGGCGGCGGAGAGCACGTTTGGCTTCTGACAATGTTGCGAGCCCAACCAAACAAGTTGGCCTTAAAACACGTGTATTATTATCTGTCAACATAAAACTGACTTTGAGATCAAAATATATATCATATAATAAAAACACTGGCTATCTGTCAAAATAATTCTAACATTTAATATAAATTCTTACCCATGTAATATAGTTTTTGACCACAACCGAATTAAAATTCTGACTCGAATAATACGAGCCAATATTTAATGATATTGCTTCCATTTATATAATATATTTATAGACCAACCTTTTGGGTAATTTCAAAATCACATAAAAAATGTCTGCGCTTTGTACGGCAGTATAGCGATCGGTTCAGTATCATTATATAAAATCGAAATCTTTATTTATGAAGTTATGTATTATTTTGAATATATTTACATTTGATTAGATTGAATATATTTATATCGGTCACGGGCAAATTTTGGCGTTCTTCGGATGGCACGCGGTAGACCGAATCGAAGCTTCCTCTTCCGCAAAAATTTCGACGAAATAAATGTTTTCTAAATTATTCAACGTCGATTTGATTCCATCAAATTTAATTTTCTGCGAGGGTGTGCTTTCCATCCAGTTTTATTGCGATAAAATTCGCGGTTCATTTCCGATCCACTTGAATCCTTCAATTATCAATAATGGGATATCCTTGTAACTGAGACGATTATTCATTCATTTACAATAATGGATTCCAGAACCTTTCTGTCAAACCTGTCGAGAGGCGCGCCGTCTATCTTCCGCGTTTCAAAACAATTACGCTATCATAACGCTCGTTTTGACAGTAATTTAATAATAACCAAATCTATCCACTGTTCGTATTGGTTTTATTAATTTGAGATAACCATTAGTCTCGCCGCAAAACCGCACGTTGCTCCGATAAATCCCACATACACGTTAATTAATACCACCGTATGGGACGTAAATCGGTTTCAAGCGTGTTTTTTTGGTATTTTTTCTCCTAAATAAATGCCCCCATTTCGATTCATGCAAAGGTATTAACGACAGTATGTGCTTTTGATGCATTGGCGCTCATTTCCTGGGTACGATATCGCCGCCGCACTCCGTTCGTTGTATACAGTTAACCAGACTTTAATGATAATCATTTGCACTCCTCCGTCCACGCCTTCCTTCCGATTCTTGGTTTACTATTTCCTACCGGCGAGACTGTAGTTACGTAATTGTTTACGGCGCGTCCTAGTTAGTGTGTGCACTTTGCAAAGTGCGATGATAAACCGTCGCATATGTCGGTCGGTCGGCTGGTTGCACCCGTGATTAAATACCATCGGAGCCGGAATGCCCGTTCTGGATTTTGGCGGGTGCCCAAAGTTTCCCCTCGTAGTGTGTGTATGTGTGTGTGAAGTAATCCAGTTTGCGAATTCGCTTATCTGTCGTAATTCTCGGCTTCATATTTAGACCCGCAGGATCAGTAGTAATCTTATTGTTCGTCTCTCTAAATGTGTTCAGTATTCGGAAAGTAAAGATTCAAAGCTAGTACAATATAAACTATATGCGTGGCAGTGTTTTAGCATGCCTCGACATTGTTCTTTTGCATGTGTTTAAAACGGTACTTGAAGTGCTAAAAAGTGCAAGGTTCAGTTGAAATTAACTTGCCATCGTGATGTCCAGTTTATGACAAAAGCAATTTGTTGATAAACTCTCAAAAATTATATTTAATATATATAATACTATTGTAGTCAATACATTTGATGCAAAATTGTTATCTAAGATCTATGCAATAGTACCATTTCATTATATTATGGAATAAGTAATAATAGTAACCTATTATATCAATTTAGTATGTAGCTCTTTTATCAATATTCGTTGGTAAGAAATTGGCTCCCTTTAATCCGCTTTCCAAAGAAATATATGTATTTATATACTGAATATCAATGATAATTAACTTAGGTCTGCCTACATTCAACCAATGAATATTTATTTTTAGAATTATCGCTAGAAATCAGTGGGATTTAGGGATAAACATTTTCTCTGTAGGCTCTTATGTTGCTGGACTTTAAATTTGCAACATACACTTATTAATATTTTATCCAATCGCCCCCATTATCAATAATCGATTGGCATCTCCAATGCTAATTTGACGGCGTATTCTCGAGGAAAAGATCTCCAAGTTGTTCAAATTTGACAATTGCCTAATATTCCAAATCTCCTCTTCTTCAGAAGTCTATTGCTGGGGTTCGATTAATGGTACTATATGTCCAAAAAAGCTTCGTCAGAAAATAATTACGTTATCCCAATCACGATCCACATTCTCTTGCCCTAAAGTAATTCTTTTTTAGCTATGTTTTTCAGACAGTAGACGTTTCTTTACTGTACTCAAATATTACATATTATGAGCTTGCAAACTTCTTCTTATAGTGTCACTTTCTTCTAATACTGCTTGTCCACTTCGCAGTTATATCGAGTATTGTTCACGAGCACTCGCAGATCAGTTTGTCCTCATTTTTTATTGTTTTTATGACAACTGTGATTTCCTGTGAAATACATTTGGGCAAACCGTTTTTTTTTTTGTAGCGGTTCCACGGCCAATATTTCGCCAAGCACGTTCTTTTCAAACATACTGTACATAACTATTAAAGTAATAAATATTAAATAAACATTAATAAAACACATAACTGTGGACACGATTTACGGAGCATATTATCCGTAGGCGCAGACAAAATTTTGGCGAATGGCGGCCAGCTAGAGTGTTTACCTGCTAAATGGTCTTCAATATGCCCGACAATCAAGGACCAAAGAAACCCCAGCATCAGGCCAAAAAAATGTGCGCTGTCTTTTCTGCTCTGGTCGATGACCCAAAATCAACTGGTGAGGTTCAAAATGGTTGATATTCCTAGTGGATTGCGAAAGGATGAGGTTCTAGGAAGCACTCAAAAACAAATTTCTTGGCTTATTAACAATCTTTATATTGTTAAGAAAAGATTTATTCACGTTACTTTATTTGTTTCGGATGAATTCAAAAACTCTGGAAACAACTCAAAACTCAGTTCCAAGTAACGTTGTTATCTTGTATGGAAAACGGTCGCCACATCTCTTTTGTAAATACCTTCGAAATCAACCGCATTACATTGCATAGTTTAGGAGGATCAATTTTTTTTTACATCATACTAGTACTACTAAACTTTCATATTAGTTTGTGTTGTGCAACTGGATATAGTTCGCACTGCAACTGGCATTACATCTTGAACTGGTAAATTTATTTCATTTACTTTTATTTTTATTGACTTAAATATTACTCGTTTCTGGATCTATTTTATGATTCGCTAGAATAAACCATTACTGTTTTTTTAAGTACCTACCTACATAATATTTTTTTTGAGAAGTTTTGCATTAGAACGTTTTTTAAAACTGTTTTTCACGAGCTTTTAGTAAGACACATTCTGAAAGTTATTACGACAATATAAGAATAATATCTACCATGTATATAATAGTATAATATATATATATATATATATATATATATATATATATATATATATATATATATATATATATATATATATATATATATATATATATATATATATATATATATATATATATATATATATATATATATATATATATATATATATATATATGTACATATATGTATTAGTTTTATTCAATTGTACAAAATAAAACTAAGTGGAACGCAAACTATTATCTAATAGATGTCACCATAAAAATAAAAATATGCTAAATGAACGATTTTCCTTCAGCTATAAACGTTGTGCATAACATTAAATTACACGTGTTGTATATTAATTCAAAACGCTTTGAAGTTGAACTCAAACTTTGCGAATGCTTAAGAAAGTTTAAGATTGGTCCAATTTCTTATGTTACGTAAATTTGAATAACGTTTGTAAGTAGGTTAAAATGTGTTATTGCAGCTTATGTAAAATCAACACTTTTATTTTGCAGAAGGTGGATCCTGAGCTTATCTTCACAAAACAAGAAAAGATCGGCAAGGGTTCGTTCGGCGAGGTGTTCAAAGGCGTCGACAACCGCACGCAGCAGGTCGTCGCCATCAAGATCATCGATCTCGAGGAGGCCGAAGATGAGATCGAGGATATCCAACAGGAGATCATGGTGCTGTCGCAATGCGACAGCCCCTTCGTCACCAAGTACTTCGGCTCTTATCTCAAGGTGAGTCATTTTAATATACTTCATTACTCTGATTTGTTTCTCGTAATATGTTTTCTCTCTCTGAAACCATACCAAAAATTTTCTCGGTTTTTTGTTCGTGCAGACGTCACGCTCTTGTTTACCCAGAAACAACGATCAAAAAATGCAAAACGACAATTGAATTAGATATGCATCTAGGCCACTGGGCTAATAGTAGATCCTTGTCCGTTCGTGCGACGGGTTAAACTTCCACGTTAACTTTTCGCGTTGTCTTTTTAACTGCATAATTATTTAATCGCCGCGGCGTTTGTTTTGAAGGCTTTCACCGCTTCGGGAGCGGTACTAAAGTTTTCACGAGCGTTTTGTATAATTGAAGTTACGGCCGAAATGATTACGATTGGGGGCGCGTTGTAGAATACTGAAAATTATAACTTGAAAATAATTTATTTAGTATAATCGATTGATGTGATATATTATTAAACGATACGATTAAAACAATAAATATGAGCAATTAACAACACCTATATAATCATTGATTGGTTTGTGACTTCAGATAGTGTAATGTCGTTTAATTGATCATTAGTGTTTTATGGCATAGTATGCATTTTATTGCTGTTTACTATCACGAAAGCGCTCGTAAACGAGTATTTCTTTTGGCTTGAAATATTTTGGTCAGAGTATGTACTGACTTTTTTTATATATAAATGCTGTTCTCATGGAAATCGTAAAGTCGTCCATTGTCTGACCGTAGCGGAGCGATCGTATCGTAGTACTTCACGTACTCTATTGTCTTTTTTTTATAAATATAAAAATACTTTTTCCTCTCATTCGCCCAAACAAATACGTACAAGAGCTATCGACAGTGGCGTAGCCGAGGAACAAAACGCTTATAGTCGGCTTTGCTTCCATCATCATAACTGTACAGTCCGGTTTACCGTCGTCAGCTCACGCCCGGAATTGCGTGTAAAGACGAAGACGCACTTAGAAAACTAAATTTGTTATTCTTACTCGTGGAAGTTAAAAAAACATATTTTGATTCAACTGTACTTAAAATTGTATCACCATTAAACTACAAATGCAGGTTATATAAAATAGTAGAATTTTATTTGAATGAAATTTTTTTATAAATCGGCTACCAAAACGCGTTTATTTGACTGAATATGTATATACAATTTTGCGCTACACGTCGATGTGTGTACCTACTGCGAATGATTTATGTGGTTCATTTCGTATAAAGTGAAACCTCAGTTAATTAATGAGCATAATTCGTTCCGGAAATGTGCTCGTATATCAAAGCAAATTTTGTCATAAAAAATAATAAAAACTTTAGTTGATACGTTCCAAAACCCTAAAATATTCATATAAAAATGATTAATACAAAATATCGGTATATATTTTTTTATTATTAGGGTTATTCCTATTGTAATCACTACTACTTATCACAGATGACGGATTTGGTGAAAATGTGACATTGAATTGTCATTGTATACTGCTACAGCCATTTTTCTACTTAATTTTGAATCGTTTCCCAAATTTGACAGATATCCCTGATCTCATTAGCTGGCCATACACGCGTGGGCACATCCGACGGATCTGCCTGGCGGACAAATCCGATCGTGTGTGGTGAGAAAAGTCACAGATTTGTCTGTCCGCTGTCCGTGCTTAAAACGAACATTAACATTATTTTATGTTAAAATTTGCCCCATAAGTGATTTTATGACCCCGGGCCATTTCCGCTCGCCTTTATTGATTTGCGCCGAAGTTGCCGCTATAGGTAAACGTTTGAAACAATAGTTTGGTAATAAGATTTTATTATTTAGTTTTTGCTCTTTTAACTTTATTTTTTAAATACAAAAAATTAAATTCGTTTGATTACGTATATACATAATATATTCGCGACTGAGAACTTTCAAAGAGAAATCCCAAAATGTTCAGTCGCCACTGGTGAAAAAGATCGGAAAATCGTACGTTTGGATCTAACCCAGCATATGCTGATTTCGCCAAATTTCCACATCAAACCCCGATTGTTCACACAATCCGGAAATAACCCGACCTCGCCGCCCTGGGGCGTGAAAATTCTCCAATCATATCTCAAAAGCGCCAACTCATCGTTATTTTCCTTTTGATAACGACGGTCGTCGGTTCGTACGTACAGGGGGAAAGAAAATGCACCAAGGGCGACGAGTTCGGCGGGTCAGTGTTGCCGAACGGAAGATGAAAAAAATTGTATACGTATATATGTGGGGATGGGTCAAGGTCACCCGTTGGTGGAATAATGCAGATGTGACCTCCCCCTAACCCAATCCGCTCTCGCCCCCATTTCTCCCTCATCCCGTACTTTTGTCGCGCGTCCCGTTTCCCCGCTTCTGGAGTTTTCCTCGCCCTTGAGCCATTTCCCCGATACATTGCTGTGGATATGCACGCATACGTTTACGGTCTGTGGGACGACCGTACTGAAAATTCCCTTTTATGTGCGATTCTCGTGACGAAGATTGCAGGCTTGCTGTTTATTTATTGCTTTTTTGCCATACACACGAATGTATGTATGATTCGAGTTAGATTATTGTCAGATTTCTGTCACGATTCCATAGGACTTATTTTGAAATATTCTTCTCATGGTGTTGTTGACTTTTACAGGAATATAATATTATATTTATTTTGTGAATGTATTTGCAGGGTTTAACTAACCATCATGTTCTGTAATTACATAATGTTAGTTTAAAGATTTTAAAAATAATCAGGATTCAATGCATTCTTGAGTAGTTTAATAGTTAAATAATTATAGTGACAAGATGATGGTTTATAAAATAAATTTAATCAAACAAAACACCATATTACTTTTACTGAAAAATGTAAGGAAAAATATCTAAACCATTTTACAACATAATAAAACAACATATTATAGCTTAGTGTAGAGTTTAAATAAGAAAATATTTAACTTAATTAGTTTAATTTAATTTAATTTAAATTTGTAGTTTAAGCGATTATAGCAAGATGATATATTTGTAATTTGTTTTTGCGTGGTAATGACAGCGTTGTCTACTCGTTGTGATCTATAATATTCTATAAAAAATGTTTTTATTAGTAATTTTTATTGCTTTGTTTTGTATTACTTGAAGGTTAGAAAAATTAGTACTACTGTTGTTACGCCACACCGGACATGAAAATGTGAATACCGGTGTTATTAAAATTGTATTTTTAATTATGTTATATAGCGGTCTTAGGTGCGCAATGGCAGCAAGCCCTCCAGATCGTTTTTTTATGTTATCACGAATGATACATCGTTGTTTAGCATTCAGAGAGTCATCGTGCATAATTAAAAAAATGATTTTTTTTTAATAAAAATATCACGTAGACTTCCATAAAGAATTTCAGCTGATTTTTTACGTTCATTATTTAGCAAAAGAACAGATTTTATCTCTTATCTATGTGTGAATAGAAGGTAATTGAGGCTTTAAATAATTTATATTCTTATCCATCGTGCCACAGATTTTTTTTAAATCCCTCTGCTTTTATTTTTATATTAAAATTAGTGTTAGAGTGCTTTTCGCTTATTATTTGATCATATTCCTTTAAGTACACTAATAATATTTATATGTCTTTTGAATAAGTAAATATCCGGTTGTGAACAGATCAACTTTTGCCAATTTAAAAGTCATATAGCTGTGCTTATCGCCAAGTTATCTAATTCTCTCGTAAAAGACGCGTTAAAAGCGTAATAAATCAAATGGTTATTAATTCATTTGTTATTCTGCCTTTGGATCGAAAATTTGGACGGATTCAAATGGACAAGAGCATTACTCCGTAAATCGTAAAATTATGCTACGAAAATCGTGTCCACAGTTATGTGTTTTATTAATGTTTATTTAATATTTATTACTTTAATAGTTATGTACAAGATTGTTACTACATTATCCATTGCAAGAACCACTGCCGTTACCGGTAATAGGATCCTACGAGACCATCCCAATGGGCGGCATCCAGCTTTTAAGAGACGGATAAGCGGGATCCACCCCCCCCCCCCCGTAGTACTACATTATTTGTTAGAGTGTCAGTAGTGTTTCTCCTGAGTGTTTTGGGACTCCTGACCACCTGCAAATCTTTGCATTGCATTTGTATAGCATTAGCTTTGCATGCTATTGCATTTCTACGCTTAATCCTTGTACATCACTTTCGTGATGCCTCAGTTCAAGATTTAGCCCCCGGTCCCTAAGGACCGGGCCCTTATTAGCCAACTGGGGTTAAAATGCAATGCTTTGCTAGTCATTAGTAGTCCAAAGGACACTACGTCGGTTGGGTGTTCACAAAGTTTACTTCCTCTCAAGAGCTTGGGGTTTCAAGCTCAAAAGCGGTCCCTCACTCTCCCACGCTGTTAACGGCAAACTCCAGCGTGTGGTCGACTGGCGCCGATTCAAATGGACAATAAAAAAGGTCGTTCGATGCCTTTACAAGTGCTATTGTAATGTGCTTACAAGCCGGTAGATCATGCTACCTGGAATTATTAGTGCCCCATTACAGTGTTGCCGAATCTCCAGCTGCTATGATGCTGTGTGTTCCCAAATTCATTTACCTTTTCGGGCATCATGACGTCAATAGCGACCTTCGTTAGCATTTATCTGATGATATCACGAATAACGATACAATGTTCTTCTCCATTTTCAATATTATATATAAACACATTCTTAACACTTTCATTCGAAATACGCTATCGTCACCGCGAACTTCTGACACACGAGAGTTCATCCGAACTCGCACCAAACGGAGCTACGGCGAGTGTCGACCGTGACTTAAAAGACCAAGCAAGCAGCCGCTTCCCTCTTCACGTCAACGCTGATTCAGCTACAAAGTTCAGCCCGATCTTCGGATAATAGATTCTAAAAGACGCAGACAAGTAAACGCAAATGAGTGAACATACGTGGTAAATACACGTACATATTTACATTAGACTCTGTGTTATAATGTTAACTAACAGGATGCATAATCCCAATGACTCTCACTATCTTATATTTATGATGAGATTATTGTGTCATCAGTGGCATTGATCACCGTTATTTTTGTTAATATTGAGATATAGCCTTCGTAATAGTCCGTCTATGAATCATGATCTTAAGATCCGTTTACGTCTATATAATGACTTTCCATTATTTACTCGCATCTAATTTTGATACTGACCCGATGAACCGACTTAGTATTTGTGTTATTATTTTGAAAAAGTATATGTAGTCGCGTTCGCGTTTACGGTCTCGGCTCTTCGTCGTTTACGAAGAAGCGCTTTTTTTAAGTGCTCTTGAAATTTTTCCTCGGCCCCTTTTGATACGTCACCTTTTATGGCTTCGCCGTTAGGCTTTTGTGCGCTGCACATGTGCCTTTTTCGAAATTACTCGTTGCTTTTTTCCCGCCGTTGTGGAACCGTCGACTCGCGAAAAGACTCAGGATCCTCTTTGTTGGAAAAAAGAGTAAAATTAAGCTCTGTTTTTTTTTCCTTCGTTGTCAATCGCCATGTTCGTCATTTTATATCGTGTGGCTGTGTTTGTTTTTAATCAATAACTCTTGCCGCTGTGAAGACAATATATAAATAGATATATAGGCTTTGCTTTTTTATGTGCTCTAAAGAAGCTTTCAGAGTCGACTTTCTTTATATTATTTTTTTGATGAAAGTATCCTTCTGTGAAGTGTATTTATATCTTAATAAAAAGGTACCTGTAAGTATTTTGAGGTAAAATATATGAAATAAGACGTATCACTACATATACAATTTCATCAAATTCAGGTAGATCTAGTCAATAATACGCGATATTAATAATTTTTATTTATAATGGACCATCGGACCGTATGAATTCACAGTCCTTATTTCATATCGCAACCACGAAAATTCTTCACGCCATTCATGGGCTCGAGGGTAGCACGAAGACCGCGTGTTTGACATTCTTGGCTTATAGTCCAGCAATAAATACTACAATATAGCACTGTTTTAAATTATTAAGCAGATTCTAAAAATCTATCGTGTGACAAAATATGTATTATTTTATTAATATTTAAATATTCTTTATGAAATTCGCTTGAAATTTGCGGGGCACGCAGGCTCGTAGCGTCGCTTATTTATATGAATACGTAATTTTATAATTTTCTTCCCTGTGGGTTTTGCTCTCAGTGGAACGTGTAAAATGTACGCCCTTATATTATTTATGTTACTAGCATCTCAGCTGAAAAACTTTTACATATATAAGCGCAGTGTGAATATATAATTAAATATATGTACTAACATAACTGTTCAGACATTTCTATAAATAATAATAGAGAAACACACAGATCCTTGTAGAACATTATGAAATTACGCACGATTGAACTAAATATTGTTAATGATTTTTTAGTGTCAAATTCATTAATTATGTATATACATCAAATATTTAAATGTAATATTGGTAGTATATCTATCAATACAAAGTCACCAACTAATCGATGTAAAAAGACTTTGATGTGGCACACCAAGTGATTGTATCTGGATAATTTTATAAATTACAACATTATTCTCATTTCTCACACGTCATAATAGAGTGAGTGTTTGTTTTTATAAAATACATCAATACTTTATGATTTATTTATGATCTACTTGTCGCGCATTTATTTTTATAGAAGGCAAATTTATATAACATAGTTTTAATCACGTACAATTTGTGTAAAACTATCCAGTCGTTTCCGAAGATCGTCAAAACGTTTGTTTTGTCCTCGCGAGGTACTTGTAATCCGATTCGTCATATAATTCCTAATTGTCAGGATACCGTCTGTCTCTTGCTTATTGTCTATTTGAAAATTGCATTTACCTAATGCGTGAAAATCTCCGATCGTCACGTACGTTAGGCTGAAAAAAAAATATTTTCCGGCAAGTCGCCAATATTGATAACAATTTTATTTATTACACTTTTACGTGCATTTGTGATAAGTTAAGCTCTCTCTCGACAACTTTATATGTTGGATTATGTTTTATGAATAAATTATTTTTTATATTGGTAATAAATATATAAATCTTTCGGTTCATTTAGACTATTTTTATGTACTATTTATAAAATAATGGTCGATAACAAAAAAATATATAGAAACATAACTTATTTGCGTATAGAATAATTCTACGTTTGCGTTTCTAGGCGTATTGCTTCCTCTTCGCTTTTTCCTCGACAACAATAACCACTGCAAACATTCTGAAGTTCACTTCTTCTGGCACAAAAGGACCTCTGACCATCTCTATTGTCTAGCCCGTTTGACGTTTCATCCCGTTGTTATAGTTGTTACGTTGTCGCGATATTACACTTTTGTCTTGTACGTGCGCGCGTTATATGGTACACACACACCATTGTGCGCTCGTTAACTAGCGTTAAAAAGTATTCTTCTCTACGTGACGTCTATGCCAATTAGCGAGCGAGCAGTTCTTACGGGAAAACACTCCAGGAAAATCGTCGCGTCGCCTAAATCGTGTCAAAACCTATTGGTCGGAAACTAACGTAAATATACTGCGAAAACTCGTCTGCTTCATTTCAATAACACATTTATCTTAGTGAATTATCGTAATTTTGTTAGACTCGAATTGGCGCAGATGAAAAGCAAATGTTCAAATATTCTTATCTTCATAAATTCTTCAAAGCGGTCAATATTGATATATGTATATTGTTTGTTTATCGCTAAATTGGATATTAAGATATAATTATATTAATCTGATCTCCTTTATTACTTATTGTTTTTTATTATGAGATTTGCGAGTACTACAAGTAATTCAGGAGTTACATATTTTTCCAATATTTCAACGACATACTTTTGTGAATCTGGATTCATCAGTTCACTTTTGATCATCAATATATAATCCCCTGAATCCGTTGTTCCCTTTTTAAAAACAAATTTTTAATTGTACGTTTATATTTGGTATTGATTTTATTATTTAATTGCCTATTTTATGTATGCATTATTGGAAATTTTTAGGAATGTACCATATATAACATAGAAAGAGTTTCAGACTTTATTACTGAATTCTAATTTCATCCTTCTTTTATGAGAAAGAGAGTGATAAAGTCAACAATATGTAGGCCCTTTAAACTATGTATGTTACTGTAATCCAAACTCAATTATGAAACAATTCATTCCTGTTTACGATCAAACAATTTGTCCAAACCCGAGTAGTGCGATTAATTCGAAGCAATCGAGTGCGTCGGTTAAAAGTAAATGGTCTTCCGCGGAGATATCTCCTCTGGTGCTGAGTTTTCGGGCTCCGATTTGCGGTTTCGATTCCCCAATTCCCAACCGTTTGACCCTATTGTTTCGATCGTGTTTTAAATTTAGATACTCGCCGAACGACAATGTGTCGCTTTGTAATTGAATCGATTGTCTCGCGTTGTGTTTTTCCGACGATATTTATTATACGGCGAGTTTGATTTGTTGGCGGCCATTTTGCCATCGTTCGCGTGTCTCCCCGCTAACTTTCGCAATGTCCTTATTGTTAGAGTATAAGCAGCAGTTATACTATGTATGTAAACCTCTACGGCTGAGCAGTCGACACGGTGACCTGATATTTACGGTTTCGAAATTGACATTATGGAATGTTCGTGCGACGGAAGAAAATTGCAGTGCGTGCTCGCATCAGAATAAAAATAAAACACAATGCAGATTTCGGTGTGTTTTTTAACCCTTTATCTATCGATAGTGGATGTGTGTGTTTGAGAGAGAGAGGATTTTATGCCAAAATGCGAAGGATCGCTTCGGATAGTCTCTGAATAATTTATTTTTATCACCCAGTGTAGGATTTTATTCGAATATGATGTTTTATTTGTTATTTGTGGACATTAGATTAAGACAAAATTCATATTTTCATTAATATTTCTGCAAAATAAGGGCAAAGTGTGGCACGTTCCTTTTGCTTCTGCTTTGCAGGCGCAAAACGTCGATTACAATTTATTGTTGCCTTCTAGAGTCGAAACCTTCCTATAAAACAAAAAAGCCTAGATAAAACATGTCAAACACGTGGCCCGAAAGCCCGGCGAGCTTTAGTGCAATTTCATATTAAATGTGATCCGCGAGAGAAATGTTTGTGGTGCACGTTCAAATTGTATACCTGAATTTGTGCGGCCCAAGAGGATTGTAAGTTTGAATCTTTTTTCTAGTTAGTCGAGACAATGTATTGTTCTGACCTAGTAATCGCGTGTTTATTTTGATATAGAAGATATTTCTATTATAAATTATCCTTAAATTTAAAATTGTAATGCTGGACAGAATTGAGGTGAAGCGGGAAGCGGCTGCTTCCTCGGCTGCTTGGTGCGAGTTCGGACGAATTTTTGCGAGAGTATCTGGTAAAAGTTCAAGATGAAAGTTCCCGGTATATTCTGAATGGAAATGATGTACCTACTTTCGGCTCTGGCTCTGACCAGTTACGATGATTTAATGGTGGAATTAGATTAGATTTGTTAGTTGTTGCTATTTCTCTTATAAGAACACTTGTGTAACTGTTGTAGTTCGAGCAGCTGGAAATTCGGCAACACTGTAATGTGGCACTTCCATTTTTTTTCGAGTATAGAGCTAAAAGTTTGCGAGTTGCTTGCTAATCAAGAAAAATATGTTTAAAAATTAATATGTTGGATCTTCAGTTCGCGCAAAGCGCCTAAAGTTTAAAAAAAATACAAAAAACACAACATTTTACATTCACGCTCAAAATACATAGGTAACGTTTTTGTCTTTTAATAGCGTTTAAGTACTTCATTTTAATTGATTGATGATTTGCAGAGAGATATGGCTTCAAGGTTTAAGAACCCTAGGGGGGGATGACTTCTAGCCAGTGAGACGCTTGGTGGAATCTAGTTTTATTACATTACATTTACATATGTTGCGACTTAAAAACTGCAAAACGTCTAAAAATGTTTTCGATTCTTAACTACTTATAATACATGTTCTTAAGTTTATGAAAAAACATACTTTTGACCTAATATTATTTATTCTATACGAACAATTTTGATCCTCTGGTACGCACGATTCTAAGCCCGTGAAAGTAATGTGATCGTGTTTTTACATACGAATGTTGCGATCGTTTGTTTTACTTATTCACCGGAATTTTGTATTACATTAGGCCGTAACGATATTTTACGGACCGTATGCGTAATATGTCTACCGGGATTTTGGCCCACGCACTGTAAAACTTACAGTTAAATTTGAACCCACATTTTGTGTCGCCGTCGTTTTATTTTTTATTAAAATTTCATACCATCGAACACGTAATGTAATAAGCCATCTGAGTTATTGATCACGGCAGTCGTAAATTATGCTCAGTGTTTTTGAAGTGTTGTTTATCAATAAGATCTTAATTAATGACTTTTGAGCGTAGCTGGGTTCGTTTCTGTTGTGTAGTAGGGCTTTGAGCCTATGTATACATTTCGAATGTAGGTACGCATCGTTTGATTGACATTACAGAAATTGATAAATAATTAATTTAATCCAAAGTTAATAATTTAGTTATTACGGATCTAATTAAATTTTATTTTTGCATAAATATTCAATTTAACCTTCTAGCGTAAATAATTAGCATTTTTTGTAATTCATACAATATTCGGTATATCGTCAAATTAAAATTCCGTTCTGCTTGCGCCGAACATGTCTTTGTCTTGTTTGTTTTCTATATATGTAATATAGAATGGTCGTTTAGCGTGAAAGAAACTTCATTTTTCATAGCGTCGTTTGATCGTCGTCATGGTGTCAAAAGTACACGACGCGAATTTCGTTAATGCGGATGGTCATTATCGTCATATTGTACATGTATTTTTTTATACATTCATGCGTAGTATTTTTAAAATCAGTTTCAGTTGTAAAATCGACATGCTCGAATCGTTTCTTTATTTGTATATTCTTTAAATATGGTTGAAAATATTTGGCGCAAGGACACGAATTAATTTTCGACCTTAAATATATTTATATATTTATATACACACGCACGTTCTGCTGATATATGCGATTTTTTGTGCTTCCGTGCGTGCCGAGCTCTTCCTTCGTTTCGAATTTTAACTGCGTCGGTTAAAATTCGAGTTAAACGTACCGATTGTATCGGAGAAAATCTAAAACCGTTAAAACGCCCCCACAATCGTAAAGTTGCGCTAAGCGTCTAATGTCCTAACCGAGCTTCCCCTCGAGAGGTTTGTTTTCTGCAACTTTTTAAGTATAATTTGTTGCGGGTTAAACTTTCATATAAATGGAGAATTTGGGTTTATGTTTTTCTTGATTGATCAGAATAAATTTATTCCAATGCCGTTTTATCCTAATCTTATATTGGAAAAGCTTCTTACCCTCACAGTAGTAACAAATATGGGTCAGAGTTGTATTAAATCAAACCCTTTTGGCGTTATTCAATAAAGTCGAACTGTGTAACTTTATCGTAGATCGCCACATGTGGCAAATTGGTCATAAAAGTGTGTTGGATTTGGTTGGGCATTATATCGATTTCAATAATAAAAAAAAGTCTGCGATTGAGAAGATTTGCTATGTTTTTTGGTATTTTATCTGTAAGGTAGATCTTTGTGCTTGTATATTTTTTAATACGCCTCATCTCAACCCATCTACGACGATCACCAAACAATGACTAATCGCTTAATCAACCTTTATTGCACAGGGCGTATTGAGAAACGGAATATCACCTACGCCCAAATAAAATATTTTGGTATGGTTCCAACAACCTCCCACCGAATTTGTGAAGGAACCACGCACAATTTTATTTTTGTTCAATCGTTCTTCTCCCCCCTCAGTTCGACCCTGCTCGAACTTTGACTGATTGGCGAAAACGCCGAACTGATACACGTCCGCCCGAGTAGCAAGTTTGTTGCGAGTTCGAACGCCGACGCTATGTGCTGGCTAAGGAGGAGGAACTTTTGTAATTTATATAGTTTTCGCTTTCGTTTTATACGATCATATAAGTGTTGCGAGTTTGTATTGTATGGATACGTAAATGTGTTTCCTCGACGCGCACGCCTCTTTACGTGACGATCGTCCCGTTGACGGAATTACGAGTGTCAGGCTGCAGATGAAAATTTGATAGGAGGTGTGCAAATAGCGGCGGAATCGCTGGGTTTGATGTCATATGTGTGCTTTGTATATCGTATGGCATGAAACATACCGAACTGATGTAACATTGCACTTATATGAAGATGCCTAGACACAGTGGCGTAGCTAGGGTATATGCCGCCCGGGGCAATCCTTAAAATTGCTGCCCCCCATACATTTTTTTACAGGGTCATAAAAATCAGCATTTCTTAGAATAATAAATTGCTTATTGTTAAGCTCTTGCTATTTGTAGATTTACATAAATTTTAGTTTATTCAGGGTTAAGAACCACACTAGACGATTCCATCGCGAATATGCCGCCCCCAAGCAAGTGCCGCCCGGGGCGGCCCGCCCCCTCCGCCCCACCATAGCTACGCCACTGCCTAGACATGATATATAACGTTTTCCATTGCTTTCTGCCTTAACTGATAATAATTGAAATTAGCTTTCCAGAGTCCAGAAACTTTTTTGCTGAACCTCGGTTTTTATTCAAAATTGATTGACAGTAAACGTCGATGAGTGGCGTCAGCACGCCGACGCTAATTTTTACGTGATTGTTTGCAACGAACGCCCGCAGCGTTAACGTTACCCCCCGTGTTACGGTTATCTGTAATTTGTATCTAATGAATACAATGACAGGTCCTCTATAAATAAATACTAGTTTAAACTTTTCGTTCCACTCTGCGCAACTGACCTATAAAGTTGCATGTCTGTTTTATCATTTATTTTTATACTTTATTTATGATTTAAAACCTGCCCGTTTATTTTTTTATCTCCGTGACATTGTCACAATCTTTATCGTACATTTATTGTGTAGCATGTGCCACCCATTGCACGAAATGTTGCTTTTGTTGCGGCGAAACGTCGGTATCGTACAATGAACCCTTTCAAGAAACTGAAATTGGTTTAGACACGGACAACCGCCGCCGGGCAACCCCGAGACAAACTAACCCCACAAAAAACGTCCCCGTGGGTTTGTTTGGATACGTGGTGAATAATTTATCTCGAATGTGTCGAGAACGGGCGAACTTTGGCGGTCCGGTGTCAATAGTTGAGCAAGTTGCATTTATCAACGCCGGAATGTATGTGGTCCTCACACACAGCGGTGCAAATTTGCTACCTAATATTGTGCGATACAATTTCGTCACAAATTCAATTTAACTTTGTAATAAAATATCTCAAAGTTAGCCGTTTATTATGCGCGCCTACTGAATTTAATTCAGTTTTATCGCGTTGTTTGTCTTGTATTTGAAAGAAAGCTCGTTTTGTATTATATAATAAGCAAAAAGGTGAAACGCTGCTTAATAAAGTCCATTTTCTGCTCTCGATTTTGCGACGCTGTCTCAATATTAAAATGACGCACTCCACAAAGCCATTATTATTGTAAAGCCCTCAGAGCGTAACGCGATGCGGAATAATTTAATGAAATACATTACGCATTTCTTATGGGACAAAAAAACCACAGCGTTTCGAGGAAACAACCGCGAGATGCTTGTATTTTTTTTTTATCATCTAAGATTAGCGGTTCTAAATCGCATGTATCAGGTTGTTCCATACGTCTCCGTTATTTAAGGTGTAATGAATGGGTCAAAAAGTAAAACGTGCCTTAGGGTTCTAACCATAAAGGGCGTGACTTCGCAGTCAGAAAGACGCCGTTAGAGACTGATAATAAGGCACTATATAAAATTACATATATTGCGGCAAACTATGGTGGGAGAGTATCGTTATTCTCCGAGTGGTAGTGGAGAAGCTGGCGAAGGGATGATGCCCAGTGGATGGTCCTCAGAGGCCTTGTAGTTGTGGCAGTGGCGGTGTCCCTCTCTGGCCCTGACCGTCCATGACCGTATGGTCTACCGTTTCTGGTTTCTCCTCAATGGATACCAGCCTTGAGTACCGAGGGTTGCAAAGCTCGCTGACGAATCACAACCATGCAGCGACCATCAAACTAATTATTGCATGAAATATGTTCACGCCTTTAGAAAGTGACATTTGCTTGATAGACATCATTCCGGCGTCGAATTGTGCAACGGGAATATTGTGACTTTACAGTGCTTTTTGTCGTTGGGTGATATATTATTTTCCGTGCCCGTTTCGCAAGAAATAAATATTCTTTCAATGCATCAGAGAGTAATTACGTGTTATTTATGTGAAACCCTTTTTTCCTGGACGTAACGAGGGCTTTTGTGTGGTCTCTTCATTTACTCTATTGTCAAGTTCATCCTTAGTATGTATTGGTTACGGTAATTATGAGCGCTAGTTTCAAGATGATCCCCCTCTTATACTTTTTTTATTAATTTTTCTATACCTGATTCGAAAAATAATGTATTTTTAGAAGCGATTTTATTAATGTCATTTTTTGTAATACATATTTTTTCCCAAAGAAATCCATTGATTTTTTTCTTTCGTCTTTTTCCATACATAAGGGCGAGCGCTGTTTATGTGTAAAATTACTTTTCTTTGATTTATTTCAGAGTCACTTTTAAACGAATTAGCTGAGCACTAGTAATTCATAATAAATTATGCTCTTCATATCCTGACAAAGTTACCAATCCCTCGTCAGGCTTCTCGATTGATCTTTTCGACCTCAACTAGTGCTCTAAATTATCTTATCTAGATTATCGTTTTCGACAGGTGACCTGGAGCCTTTCGATAATGACAGATTTATCCTTTTCCTAGTACGTGATAAAAAAAAGTGATACACTTTATAATTACTATATATACTCTTATCAACGCGTACCATAATAATTGAATAACTCCTAGTGTGCATTTAGAAAAAGCTTTAATTGCGCCTATTAACCTTGCGCTTCCGCCAGTGACAATGAGAGGTCCGTCAAGCGGATCCGCGTGGCTCCCGTCGTCGGAGGGTCCCTCGCATGGCTGTATTTTTTATTTATCATTATTCTATTTTCGCCACGGGTTCTGATCGCGAACAAACAAACGTTGTCGATATCCGATTCGGATGTGAGCGTTGAAACTATTTTGTTTTTTTTTTTACTTCCATCTATCTATCTTACCGGCCAACCTGGATGCTCGCGCTTCCCACGTGTGATCCACTCGAGCGTGACACATCTCTCGACTTGACCGCAATGCGTTTCGTGGGACGTTCTTTCTTTCTTTCTGCGTGCGTCGATCTCAAAATACACGCGAAGAAAATATAATAACAAGAAGATGTAACGAGGGCGCTTAACCTCTTGCGTTACGTGGGTCGCGTTTTAGTGCCGGCGGTTGTCGCCGAACTCGACAATTTTGCGCCAAACTTATCGAGATTAACGTCTCTCGTGTCTTGAGGGAGTTTTACCGTATGCATTCTGTATGTAAATGATTAAAGTTGAGGCGTAGCTTAAGGAGTTGATTTGCGCTTATCGAGGTAGACCGCTTGCAGGTTTGTTTATATACTGCTTATTCTGTGATGTTCAGTTCAATATGACAGTTACTATTGTACTTCCTATAGAACATATTATTCTTATATTATATCTATAATATTGTATAAAATTCGTTTCTTTTGTATGTGTTACTAAAACTTGCAAATGGAACGCTTGCAATATGAATGTAAATTACCTTCAACGTATGACTTAAAAAATCAACAATACTTTTTAATAATAGCGCATTTTTGTATAAATTTGAGTTTGCTGTGGGGACCCGAACCCGTCACCTCTTAGTTATCAGTCTAGCGTCTTACGGATTACGTTATTCCAGCCTTGCATCAATTACTCAATTATAGAGGTGCTGATAGACTTGAGGATTAGTTATTCAGCTGTTCTTACATTCCCTGATTTAACCAATAAGGTTAGTAGCCCTAATATGCTAGTGAGGAATTTGAATCTATTAAAACTGTACATCGGAACGCTTATGAAGTCATTAAACATACACGTGATTAAGTCAGCGATCCTAACTGACGCATCTAAAGGCGAACAAATGTTTATTTTTATAATCATATTTGAGAGATGAATGCCTCTCTCTTGGTCTGATCAGTTTTATGTACCAATGTCATTAGTGATGTATCCAAAATTTCTATATGAGCTGCCAGATTAAATTATTTCAATAAAAAACATTGTCTATGGTTAAGTGTTACCTTATTACGGAAGCTAGTTCTATTCAATACAAGAAAACTTATGGTAAACACTGGTTAGTGATTACATATATTCTACATTTGATTTTATCAGTAAAATGTACACATACATGTAGGCGCTAAAATTAACCAGCATATCATATAAATCCTTGGAAGAGAAAAGGGTGAAGGGCGATCTTAATAAATGAAGCTTTCGTCCTTGAGTGTTTCGCGCATATCGAAAAGGTTTAATCGATCAGAATTTAGATATACTTACATATATATGTATACGTTTGTGTGTATAGTTGAATACGTAAATCTAACGAATAGAATTTCGTGCGTTCTTTAGTCCAATTCGTATTTTACTATCGGATCCGCGTATCTGACTAGTATCCTTAAAATATGCTAATCCGCAATTTTACTCAATGTTGCGTCACTTGCGTCTTGCATCGCGTTATTTCAACTGATCGATTCTAATTCATATTCGAACTTTATGTTTTGTAGTATCAAAACGCCAGATTTAAATCTGACACTAGATAGAACGACGCGGTCGATCCGTCCTTGAACGTTCCACCGATGCATATTGGCACTCGTTCAACTCTTCGGTGTCGTACTCTTATTATTTTTATTATACAAGTTATCTGGCAGTGACGTCACAGCGGACGTTGCAGTATCAGTATACTTATGCAGTGACACAAAATTCGAGTTAAAAAGCGCCGACAAGCGAATTAATTGTCCCGCTTTGCTTTTAATTATGTACGAACTCTCGAGCGAAATTTCAAGCTTTGCGCACACATACATACACGTCTAACGCATTATTGTATCATATGAAAGACTCGCTTTGTTACGGTTGTAAAATTTGATCGTTTTCGTAAAAAATAATATATATATATATATATATATATATATATATATATATATATATATATATATATATATATATATATATATATATGTATGTATATACATATATATGCAGTAAGGGACTCGTAGGGCGGACCGGTATTGTTTTCATTCTATTCATGAATCTGCGTTGTAAAACGTTGATAGGTTGTTTAAAAAAATGATACACGAATTAACCGTTTACGTGAAGCGATATATTTGTGTAGTGAGCAAGCCTTGCAGCCCTGAATACTAAAGCCTGGACTCCGTTGAGGAGAAGGCTGTCACCCGGCAGACTCTGACAGTCACCTGGCAGACACTTAAATAGTGTCTGTCAGGTGACTGTCAGACAACATATGACAATGGAGGCTCACATCCTGAGAAGGCCTCCTCAATACGAGCACCGCAACAGAAGGATCAACCTCTGCTATACTGTCGTTGCCATGCCATCTACAAGACATCTGAGGATCTTCCTTCCGCCAACTTACCACTGCTTGGAGAAAACATCTCGCCCATCATAGTCTGTCGCAATATGTAATATAATCTAATAAAATTCTCATTAATTTTCACCTGCGTCTTAATCCCGAAAATACCAATTATCATTTGTTACTAAAAATTACGTTTCATATATTACAAAGGCGAAAGTGGCTACCCTGGTGACGTTAAAAATTGTCACATTAATTTTAGCTATTTTTAAGACATATTAAAGCGGTAATAATTTAAAAAAATTATCCATAGATGACTATATATTTAAATAGTCTTGTTATATTATTTCGTAGTGTAAGTAACATATTCTGTATATGCACCGTATGTGGCGCTTGGCATTACGGGCGTTTAGCGACTGAGCCTCGCATTAAAGCGGTTAAAGTCCAATCGCGGAATCGTTGTAGCTGATTGATCCTTTTAGCGATGGCTTCGTTCGGAAGGCGTTCAAGTTGCAGTCAAATCCATGAGCTCGTAGATGTAGGTCGATGGTTTCGTGAAGCCGTCTCACGAGCTAATGCCGAACTGCTCTAGTCGACATCAGAGAGAAGCAGTGTCCTTAGTTGGCCAAGTCGGAAATAGCATCTATTCCAGATCAGCTGACTCTTGAGGTCGGTCGATGAGAAAATTAATTTCTCGTCGACCGACTGGTTGTTGATCATTTGTACTTATTATAAATATCTACATTTAATTAAAGCATTTGCATTTCCGTCACTTATCGTCATAACATACCATACATAGTGAATGTACCTTATAAATGTATAGCACGATTTTAGATTATTTTGGAAGCTTGGTTTTGTTATGTATTGAATTTGTATACCTTGTTTGTAAGGTATAAATAAAATCACTGTGTATATGCACGTGCACACTTCACCAATATTAGGTTTGATAACGATAACGTTTCGTATCAACGTTCATGTGTGTATGCGTATGTGATGTGTGATTCATCGCTCAAGTATGAAATTGCGACCGAGATCTTGTGCAAATATATGCTCAGCGGTTATCGAACGCGCGAACTGAGGCGTTTCGGTCAACGCGACTATGGCGTATTTTCGCTGTAGGTTGTGATAATCTGTTCCCTCAAGTGTTGTAAATATTTTTAAGAGCTTAACTACGTACACTCCTCGACACACACATAAATGTTTTGACAGCGTGCCAAATTAGATGCGATTCGAACGCGTGACCCGCTCTCGAATGTCAACCGAGTGTTTTTCGTTATTATTAGTTTCCACCCCTCAGACGAGAAACTTCCCTGGACCTTTCGAGAGTCTTGGCAAATTTTCGCAAGACTAATTGATTCATCAATGTGTATCATATACAGTTTGTATATACAAAATACAAATACTACCATGTATAATAGTTTCACGTAATATATTTTAGTTCTATGTGAAGGTTAATAAATCATTATTTATTTATTTTCTTACCGCAAACAGTAATAACACGCGACGTCCATATTTTATACACACTAATAAAAGTGGACGCGATAACCCAATTTGTAACTGCTGTGTTATTTTAGGGCTACAAAATAAATTAAAACGTCCATCGGTGGCTCGTTTCCTTCGCCACCTTCGATCAATCCGCGTCGGTCACTTCCAATGCCTTCGTCCGTATCCGTGTCCGTGTCACCTCAATCTTCGCCCACGATACTCCTAAATGTATGACGACAAACGCGGAAGCGGCATTGCAAATACGTACAAAATCTAGTTGTCGATAGTGGCAGAAAAAACTGAAAGAAAGAAACTATCGCCTTATTGGAAAAACAACAAAGGGGGCGGCACGCAATAGGGCGGAGGAAATTGCCGAATCGTAATAAAACTAAAGGCGAATCGGCAAACGATGTTAAACGGTCGACGGCTATATTCCCGAATGTGAAAAATATAATAAAAGTGCACCACTACGATTTCAATTTTAATTTTTCAAGTATTTTTTGTCGTTTATTTCAAGTGGCTGCAGAAACTTGCAACCCATCAGTATTGATAATATCCACTAATAATTGTGTAATATGCATATTTTTATATATTTATTATGCTCTTCTTTGGTATTTATATTACGAATGCTACACTTTTTGGCATACTATCAACTAATAACTTACATATGGGCGAATTCGATTTTCTCCATTACATCTACAATCTTTCCAGCAACTCAACTCTGGATTTTCAGTGGTTTTAGGCTATCTTATTATTTAAAATATTTAGGGTTTATGTATGATGATTGTATAATATCAGGTTGTACCACATGAACTTGCCGATTTTTCAGTTAGCTTAAGATCGATCGCGATTGAGAAAGATTCCATGATCAATGATTATGGTTCAAAAAAATTAATTCGTTTAATGATATTAGTTTGATTATGATTAATTTAATATTGAAAATAAATTAATAAAGTAAATAACTGAAAATACAAACATAAAAAAGCAAAAAACGGCAAATTTGTTTGTAAATATTATATCAAAATACCAGTTTAAAATCATGTTCACTTGTTTATGCAAAAAAATAACGGTTATTTTAGTCGACCTTGATTCATTTGATAAACGATCGTATGACAGGTCCTAGGTTTGATTCCCGTTCAATAGCAAATAATAAGGAAAATACTTATGTTTCTTACTTACGAAATACTAGGTATGTATAATACATAGGTTATTTTTTGTTCTCTTGAGCTTTAATTTTTTTTAATATATCCGAGTATGTAATATTTACGTAATTTTTATTACGAAATCCACTGATGAAATGCACACCGTTATAAAAAATAATTGTTCGCCTTCGTTGGATCGATTCTTTATTATGTGAACAGATTTTGGTTACGTTTTTTCCGCATTCTTCTGTACATTTTTTTTAAAATTATACATACACATAAATGTTATTGTTATTAATAATACGTATCACGGCGAATGCGCAACGTGTATTTGTATTAATTTGATGTTATAATTCATACATAATGAAATATAAATCCTCTCTTATGCATTAGTTATAAATTATAATGAATTTCACGCATTCTTCGAAATTATGCATAAATTACGCAAAGGGATTCGAAATCATTCCTGTTTTAGAGGCAATTTACTTTAACCGCAATTTTCCTGTCGTTCGTTTATTGTATCGGTTTCTTGCCAGAGACGTTCTTGAAACTCGAGACTCGTTTAGGTCACCTGCGCGCGCATTTCTTACCCATCGATCACGTTGTCCTGGGGAAAAATCTTAAATTAGGGTGATACAACCGAAGATCGCGTGATGTGTATTCTCGTGACGTCATATTTCGATTCTTTTCTTGACGGCGTGTGCATGTCTGAACGCATTTCACTTTTCGTCACTCGTTGGGATCGATTGATTTAAATTTATGCCTAAATGTGATGTTTTAATTTTCGCAGGGCACGAAGCTATGGATTATTATGGAGTATTTGGGCGGAGGGTCGGCCTTGGACCTGATGAAGGCCGGCAGCTTCGAGGAGATGCACATAGCTGTGATTCTCCGCGAGGTGTTGAGGGGTCTGGACTATCTGCACTCCGAGCGGAAGCTGCATCGAGACATCAAAGCAGCTAACGTTTTGCTGAGTGAGATGGGAGATGTAAAACTGGCCGATTTTGGTAAGTACTGCATCTTATTCGGTTAAATTAGCTCCTCTCGACCTTTTTTATACCCAGGAATTGAATAAACATGGTTAAGATTTGAGTCAAATTAATTTAGTTGCCAGAGTATTTTAAATTGATTATTATTGAGTTATTTGAGTGATTGTAAACAATTCGTAACTTATGGCGGCCGATTGTCAAAAGAATATTTCACCTCTTCAGGAGTTATAAATTATATAAATAAGGCAGTTACAAATTCCTGTTATCTTTTGTATGTCGATGATAAAAAATTGTTTACATCATTAAATCTGTTAAACTCTTTCTCTCTACTGATTTAATAACGAATAACCAAATACTCCCTCTTTCAGGAAAGATTCTTGTGATATCTTTATATAATGATATTTGGTAATTACCCGTTTTAGTATCTCAGCATCTTTATTGTATTAAGTGTTGTGATACTTCAAATTTCTTCAAACTACCGAAGGGTGCTCACAATCTTTTGAGTTTTGGGTTCCGGAACGTCTTCGGGAGCTACAATCGTGTACTATTTAATTTTAATATCTTATGATTTTTCCTTTTTATATATTATACTATGTATTATTTTTTGACCATCGTGACACATTGGGGTAATCTGCTAACTCACAAGGCTCTTAATTTAAATAAATAATAATACTTTTTTTTTTGCTGTTAAAAGCTTTGTTCTGACAGTGTTTCAAAGTGAAGTTATTGCCCTTTATCTGAGATGGTCATAATATATGTTTAATTTCAAAAAGTGTTGTTTGAAATATTTTTTTTATTAATTGCCTTTTTATCTTTGAGACCGCAAGTTACCAATCTTATTTGCATCATTATCAACTAGTTTCTCTAGCATTTTCTTCTTTCTAACCATAGCTGTAGGACTTTTTCCTGAGAATATGCGTTTAGTTTCCCATATGAAATTACTTGTTTTAGAATTTGATCCATTATGAAATGCATTTGTTAACCATTTTTTTTTTATTGCAGGTGTCGCCGGACAACTGACGAACACGACGAACAAGCGTAATACGTTTGTCGGCACACCGTTCTGGATGGCGCCTGAAGTTATCAAGCAGGCGCACTACGATTCAAAGGCTGATATTTGGTCTTTGGGAATAACTGCCATCGAACTTGCCAAAGGGGAGCCGCCCAACTCTGAGCTGCATCCCATGAAAGTGCTCTTCCTCATACCAAAAAACAACCCACCACAACTAACCGGCAGCTATTCCAAACAATTTAAAGAATTTGTCGAAGCGTGTTTGAATAAAGACCCTCAAAATGTTAGTTAAAAAAGATTGTTACTTCTGTATTTATTTTTATGTTTTTTTTTATCGATCGTTGATTTTTTAGAGACCTACCGCAAAGGAATTGTTAAAGTTTCCTTTTATACGTAAAGCTAAGAAAAATTCGTATCTAATGGATTTAATTGATAGATACAAAAAATGGAAATCTCAAAGGAGCGAAGAGAGTGAAACAGAATCTGAAAATTCTGATTCGTAAGCATCATTCGCTATTTTATTTGTGATGGTTATAAGTTAGTCCGATGAGTGTTATATGTTTGTATAATTATTACAGTGAAGAATCAAATCGTCACGATAGTGATTTGGACGAGCCTTGGATAATGACAGTGAAAGGTTTACATGGAGTCAAAGCTGCTCTATTAATGCCACCTGAAGATAACGAAGTTATTGCTGCGCCTCCTTCGGGTGCTGTGCCATTACCTCCACCGCCTTCAGTTACCCACCAACACACAAATTCACCAGCTCCTCAGCATCAACGCAAGCAAAACGGTTCACTGGGTCGTCCCCAGCAGCAACAGCAGCAGCAGCAACAACATCAACAACAACAACAACAACAGCAGCAGCAGCCTGAAGAACACGTTACATATAAATATAATACTAGATCACCCCATAAGTACGAGATAAATGTGATGAGTGATCGAGTATGATTAATTATATAATAAATGTATATTATATTCTTAAATTTATATTTCTATATATTTTTGCTCATTGTGTTTTTAGTCACCTCCGCCGTCTGTCAATGCCGTTCCATCCAATTATAGAAATAAAGATCATAGAGAAAGAGAATGGGACGGAGATAGAGACCGAGATAGGGAAGTCGAACGAGAGGATAGGAAAAGTGAACAGAAAATGAACGAAAAGGTGGGTTATTTACATGCGATAGTTTGCATCTAGGTGAAGCCTTTGGAAAGTTCACTGGATGTCGTCTCGAACACAAGAACCTCATTTCACCGGTCATATCTTAGCCTAACCTAAACCTTACATTCGTTTATTGCAAATGAAATTATCAATGTGTATTGTTTTAGATATCGCGATTGGACCATAGAGGACCGCCACCAAATAGAGAAAAAGAGAGACAACCAAGTCCTTACTTAACGCAACTAATTAGTCCTCTATTACAAGAGGTATGTTTTGTATTGGCTTATAAATTTGCTTGAATGATAGTTAACATTTTGACTATTTTTCAGCTTCAGAGAAAACATAGGGGGAATGCGAGTAGTGGTGGAGCCGGAGAGGCTGCCGTAACGGATTTGCTCAGGGCGTTCGAAGCCGCCGAACAAGGAGCACCGCATATCACAAAAGCGTTCGTTCACCACCTTCTACAGAGATTATCTTCACCACACAATACCTCAAATCATTGGCTTAGGTATTTATAATATAGTATGTGTGTATGATTTTTTAAATAATATACTTATTTATAATATTCTATTTTCAGAGATCTCTCGTAGAGTGTTGACTGTGTTTCCATATTGTGACTTATACTTCTATATGACATTATTATAGACACAAATTTCTACTTTATCATTTGTGATTACACGTTATGAAGATCACCAACGTATAATGAACACAGTGCTTTAATCAGTTATTTAATGCCGTTAAAGTTCAAGAAATTACTAATTATTTTTTGATATAGATTATACTTTAAATTATTTTTAAAAAACGTATTAGATGGTATTTTGTGTTACTAACATTATGTTAGCTTCTTATTTATCCCACCATGTTCATCATGATCTGTTGTTAACGTTATTTAATGATAATGTACTGCAATGTGAATTCTGTTGTTGAATGATGATGACCAATTAATGAATCTATCTAATATTATTTATGTTCAATGCACGTTTATATCTTTTTCTATTTTGTACTTAAAATTTAAATATTTTTAAATGTTTGAAATTTGATTTGTTTATACTATTATGACGTTTTGCGTAGCATTGTTTTTTTTGTTGATATAAAAAGATGTGTGATATATTTCTGTTTTTATTGTTGTGGCATTATTATCATGTATGTATTGACATTGCTTATTATGTATTTTATAATACAAGCTGAGCTTACAGATTGTATAGTTATATTTATATTATGATAATGAATAAATAAATGAAATATATGACACAATTAGGTAGAAAATATATTAGTTCAACAATTTAAAAAAGGTATTATGTATATGTAAATACACGCATACATATGTATATCAATCGGGTCGTATTATAAAAACTAAATTCGACTATATTTGGTACTGTTTTTTATTGTTTATATAGTTATTTTTCATTGTTCTTGTAGATGATAAGATTTATAACAAATTGCCTTCTAACGTTATATACAAAACGATTTAGTTTTGATGGTACGCCTGATTGACATATTATAAAATATGTACATTATCAAGTTATACTGATAAAATAAATGACAATACTTATTCGGCTGATAAATATATGTCCGCCATTGTGATTCCTGAATTTGTCAGTTGTTATGATGTGTAAAATTCTTATAAATATATATTTATTAAATTGCCATTTTGATTATCTTTAGTTTGTATTTTTATGAATTATATTATGTCAGTTTTCATTGAAATTAATCAACGTGTGTAGTGAATCATTGATTTCTGATTCGATCAGTGATTTAACTTATGGTTTATTAAATAATGTTGCCTCACATGAGTTTTTAAGCTGTTGTGCTAGTTAGCAAATATTTTTGTGTCAAAAAAGCTTAGGTGCCATATTCCTCCTGGCTTTGACTGTTTTTATAAAGATGGAGCATTTTTTCGTTTTGGAATCAGATAATGTTTGACTTTCATTTTAATTAAATAAAAATCAAGTTGAATGTAATATATGTATATCATAGAAATTCCTTAAAAAATACGCTGAATTCCTTTAAAATGCTTATATAATAATTGTTATTTTTGGTTATAATTGTTATTGTTAGTTATTTACTCCTTATGAAATTAGCCATTCCGAGTAAGCGTAGACTTGTCATCCGAATATTGTTCACTATGTAATTAAGAGTTTGCCAACCTGTTGCACGAGTTGATCAACGTGTAGGCCAATTGTAAATATTGTAATTTATTATGTAATTAATAACAATTCTTCATTATTTTATGTACGTTGTTTAGGATTGGCAATTATGTAAAAGAATATGTTCTCTATTGTTTCATATTAAATTCATTGTGTAACTTTCTAATATTCAATAGTCAATCTATATTTTTAGCAGTCTTTTTTAAATATTTATTCTATTCTGAGTATGTATATAATAAATATAAACGTTTTTTAAATTTTTGTTTTAAAATATGGCAGTATTTTTGTTGCGTAAGTTTATCGGGAATAAAAATTGTTCGATATGAAATGTAAGTAAAATATATATTTTTTTTTGCGAATCAGATATGGATAGTATTTTTTTATTATATGTAAATACACATGTGAAGATGAATGTTAGATGAATATATAAAATTTCCATTTTAAATGACGATTAAAATATTTGAAAATCACTAAATAGTGTATGTATTTGAAAAATAATTCAAAGACTGCTTTATTATCATTTTTTTTTAATTGTGTGACCAATATCCGACCGTTCATTGTTGCGTGTTTGCAAAAGAAAATAAATTAGCAGCTGTAACACGTTTGTTTCATTTCCAAGTCGTTGAATTTTATAAAAGAAATTATTTTTCATATTGTCTGCAGTTGGGAGTTGTAATACTTTGTTGATTTTAATCGGTAAATTGGTAGTTTAACGTATTGTATTTAAAAATAAGTATTGAGGATTTGAACGACTTTGATAAATCATTTATTTGTAAATTTTTTTTATAGAAACTAATGTATATTATAATTAAAAGTATATATACAAATATATATATTATATTCGTTTGTATAGTTATCTGGTTATACAGAGCTATACTTATTTAATAAACGAGAAATCACTTTTAAGAATTTTGTTTCTTTTGCGTTGCAAAATCACAGCCACACTAATCAACTGTGAAACGGTGACTGGATTATTGCGCAAACGAAAATTCCACACAGCGAAAATTCATAGGTGATTGTCAAATATATTTCACTTTTAATTCCTATTTTTAAGTAAAAATTTGTGTATTATAGGAAATTTAAGTGTATCATACCAATGTAAATTACTAATATATTTTTAAAACATGATATTTTTTAATTAAAATCATATTGACATCTGTTATATTTATAGACATTATTTTTTTGATGTATATTGCCATATTCTTAAATATACATACTATTTGTGTATAATCTATGATCAGATTTTTTACTATTTGAAATTTTCGCTGTGCGGATTTTTGTTTGCGCAATAATTACCGAGCCCTGCGAAACATGGGATTAATGATTATTGTCTTCGGGGTTTTATATAGGGGATTGTCTCCCCCATCGAAATTTGCTTGCTTTGTTTCTTTTTCAAAGTGTTCATATTCTCGGCTATCGTGAATACTTGTGCATATCTTCCAAATCAACAATAAGATTATTCCAGCGATCACAATGCTTCCGATAACGCCCGATGTAATAGCTAAAATAATTTATTAATTTAATATACTGATGTGTGTATATATGTTATTTTATGTTATTTTAAATCAAAATACAAACCGATAATATTCAGCTCTTTCGAGCATTCTTTATATGTTTGTCCTATTATTTCGATGTTTATGTTGTCCTCCTTGTATCTATATTTAAAAACAACTGTGCATCCGGTACTGTCAGGTTCTCTGCATATTTGCATATTTTCTTTGTTCTGTGTATTCTGCTCATCTTCCAAAACATCGATTAATTCCACTTCTTCTATTTCATATTCGGAACACTTTAATCTACAATTTGATTCGTCGAATTCTCCTGATTTATGTATAGTGCATTCTACGCAAGGTTGCAGTTCGTTGCATCTTTGAGCCGGGCAATCTGGACAGTCTTCGCAATACTGTCCCGAATATCTAAAGTTTTCTGTCATGGTGCAGTTGCATATTCCACATTCGCATCGTCCATTACCCGAACAGACGTCTTCTTTTCCCGGCGCTATGCAAGTAGTATTCGTTTCTTGGCATTCGCAAGCTCTGCCGCTCCATCCCGACTTGCATTTACAATCACCGCAGTCGCAACTTCCATGTTCAGTACCCGAACATAATAAATTACCATATCTTGAACACGAAAAATTATCACATTCGCAAAACGTACCGTATATCAATTCTTGGGGATTCTTGCGCTGTAAGCACTCACATTTGCCACATTTACAAACGCCCCTATTCGAACATACGTCATTGTATTGAGGGTTTGCTTTGCATAGATATGATTCTCTTATTGAATCGATTGCTGTGTTTCCGTCGCATTCGCACAACTTCCCATATCTTCCCGGATCACACAAACAAATACCGCACTCCATTTTACCATTTGAGCTACACGACTTCGATTTGGGTTCAGAATTTTCATCACGTTCACACGGACATTGACAATGTATATTTAAATCGACAGACATACTTTCGTTAATAGATCCCGGAACGATTTCTAACCTCTGTGTCCATTGCGATTCATATTTCGGGCATTCCAAAACTTTTATCGAAACTGTGAATTCAATAAGTGGTCTTCCTTTTAAATCAGTGCATTCCCTAGTTTCTCTTATTTGATTACTGGTACATCTACTGTAATATTTAATTTCGACGGATTCACCAGAATTATCAGATAATGACATTGCGTTTGTAATTACCTAAAAAATAAATAGCAACTTAAATTTAATCATTACGAAGCTATATATCAAACTCACCTCATATTTTCTTCGGATAATATCTATAATATTGGATGATGAACTTGTAAGCTCCACAACAGAAGCACCGACGATGTTGCTCTCGAACCAAGTATAGTATTTTAGTAGATTTTTTGTGACTGCAAATATGATGTTGATGCTGTTTTTCTTTGCTTGTCTTTGAATTTGATATGCCGATGGATAATCTTGCACCAACTCGTAAGAATATCTACCGTTATTATCTAAATGGCATTGCTCGTCATTTGGCTCTACAATACCACCCAATTTTCCATCCCCAGCTAAATGATAGTGACCGTCCGTGAGAAAAATCAATAGCTTTCTGGCTTTCTTTCGCCAACCGATTTGTTCGTTGCAAACCATGGCCTGCATCAAAGCTTCAAATCCACCTTCAGGAAAATCGAAGTTTAAAGACATGGGTGTTTTTTTTAATACCGATCCAAAGGATTCAGAATCATTGGTAAGTTTCATTTGATGTTTGAAGCTGTAATTGCGTTCACAGTCTTTTGTTCTGCATTTTTCCCACAGCCTGTAATAAAATCATACATAAATTATTTCATTTAATTTTTAGGGCACATCAAATAAATTTTAAAAGGTTATATTTTCTACTTGATATTATATATATACACTGTCGGTCAAAAGTTTAAGACCAAAACATGCAATGATGTTTTTGTCACGAATTAACCCTTTTTTTGAATAATAAAAAAAATATACACCAAATTAAAGAATAAAATATTATTCATATTTACCAAACGCGTACAGTGAGATACATTTCCTTTCGCTCGCTCGCGTGTTAAGAGACGAGAGCGAGTGAGAGATAAGGACATGCATTACATGAGTTCCGCACGCCCTTATCGCTCACTCACTCTCATCACTTAACACGCGAGCGAGTGAAAGGGAATGTATCTCACCGTATGCGCCTGATATTTAGCATAATAATACATTAATTTTTTTTAATCAATATTTCTTATTTCACTCAGTGTGATTCAGATGTTAATTATGCGTCGGAGATGATTTAACGACTCATTTAATTTTTTTTCTCTACATTTATTGACATGCATTCGAAACTACTAAAAGCCATAATTTGGAGAGTGTTTGTTTCGGTTTAAATTTAATTTCATTCAAACTATTGGACCTTTTATGGTGAGTAGTCCCGGAGAAGATTATACAATTAAAGAGTGAAGATAATATTTGGCAGCATCGAATTATATAAGTTGTATTGAGCATTTGACGTCTTAAAATATAATAACATATGTGTAACGCCTTGTTCCATATGGACAAGGAAATCTAAAGGGCTGCAAAGCGGTTAACTTTCAGTAGACCACGACTGCTTTCGTTAGACTTAATATTGAAGGATTTCTTTATGCTTGTGCTATGTGGTCTAGGGCAGAGATTAGATTTTGATCTTTATAATAAAATGTAAATACAGTGAAAACAGAATGAATTTAATTTGAATTTAATATCTTAGACAGGAAATATCCTATATTAAATATACCGAAAGCAAAACTGGAAACCATTACTCTGTAATTCATTCTAATAGCAGTATTCACTAAACCTTAAAATACTTACTCAATGGCCTTAGCATTTAAGATTTCGTAGATACTACTATAGGACTCTGATAACAAATGTCTTTTCTATAATCTCAATAACCGAATGCTCTACGCCGTTCACCCTAAAGCAGAAATGGCAAAAACACTTACTTCCGAGGACTTGTGTAACTATAAGGTTTAACTGGTTTATCGACAAAAGTTCCAAAGCCCATGTGAAAGTTATTAGAGAGTTTTGTCATGTCCTTGTATAGATCGTTGGCCAATTTTGCTAATGTATCACGGTGTTCAACCATCGACCAAGAGAAATCAATTAAAAAGTATAAGTCGATTGGATAGTCTTTAGCTTGTTGATATAAAAGTGTTAAGCGTTTTTCTTCCCCTACTCTCATCGATAAAGATACATGTTGTGGTTGAACCTGAAAATATGTTATTTAATGTAATAATAATGCTTTCATTGCTTTCATATATTAAATACAAATGTATACTTGAACTGAATTGTGACCGATTGTTCCTATCACATCGGAATTGTATAGTGTAACAGGTTTATAAATATATTCCTTGGGACACAAATCTAACGGAACGTCCCCATCATCAAAACATCTAACAGGTAAATCACGTTTATTCGTAGCCTAAATATATAAACAAATATTTATAGAACATACATAAGTAAATATTAATAGAGCAAAAATATATTACAACAATTTAATAACTTACTGTTTTTTCACACCAAACACAGTGCGGTGTGCGGATGCACAAAGAACAACTCTCTTTCATTGCACATTTTGTACTATTATCACTACAACAACATCCAAAGTATGAAGCAAACACAATTATTACAATCAATAATTTCATACTTTTCATTTTAATCGTTGTACATTGCATTTCATGCTCAACAGAGTGGCTATGGTGCTAAAATAAAATTAAAAATTAACACTATCACCTATTGGCGTGTTATCCTGTGGAAGTGGCCGTAGAACACCCGCCACAATATTATCAGTATGATAAACCGCACTACACAGTTTAATTGTATTTTAAATATAATTAAGTATTTGGTTGATTAATAGTGCTAACACATATGGATGTGTGTATCTGTATTACCTACATATATAATACAGGTCTAATAAAGTAAGACCTTTTACGTTTTAATGATTTGGACCTGCAGCAGTCCACTATAACCGAATGCTCACTTCGGTCATCGGTTAATACAATCAATAAATCTTACACATAGTGCAGCACTGTCTGAAATGGTTAATAACGTGCTTCATTGCACTGATTTCTTAACTGATTCAGGGACGTCATTTCGTTTTTATTTTGCACTTTGAACCCAATGAAAGTTCTAAAACTATAATTAGTTTTTGGAACTTTTGTAACTCATTAGGTTAGGTTTGATTTTGAACAGTAAATTGACGTTTCACAACTGTCTGATCGAGTTTTATAGACATTTTTGAGCAGCATATAATTTCGCTAGCGCCAGTTAAATTATATTTTCGCTAGTAGAAATACATATCTTCTGGTGAAAATGTATTTGAATTTCACTAGTGAAAATATAACTTCACTGAAAAATTCACATTCACTGTAACATTTCTACGTTGCATGTAAATAAATAATGATAATTTTGTAAATGTATATATTACTACATATGAAAGAGTTGAAACCATATAATTTCACTAACGCCTGCCAGATAAATCATATTTTTACTGGTAAAAATATGTATCTATTGGTGAAAATGTATTTCGATATATTTCTGTTGTGTTGAGACTGTTTATTTTAGGTTTTCTTTGAAAGAAAAGCATTAGATTACAATCAGAGATGCCATTTCTGCTTTTTCTAAGGTGGGGGCAAAAATTGGCCAGACAGTGTTTTTTTTTTAATATTTTGATTGCATTAAGATTCATAGTATTTCATTAAATGACATGAATTTTTTTGGACAAATTCAATGGAGGCAAATACCCCACCTGCCCCCCCCCCCCCAATGACGCTGAAACGATTTGTCTGTTTCATTTGAACGGAATACAGATTTCATCAGTATATAAAAAATATATGCAGTATAGCTTAAAAGATTTTAGTATTCGTTCGCTGTTTATCGATTATTTCTTAATGTGCAGTTTTTAGGAACAAGCATCTCTTGTTTGATTGCCAAATAATATAACTGAATATTACATGATAGATAAAGTGCATAAGAGTATATGAAGGAATACAAATACTACCTATTACTTCCTATGATTTTTTTTGAAAGGCTTGTTGGGATATGAATCTACACAGTCGCATCGACGTGTATATTTGGGAGTTTTTTTTTATTATTTTTTCCAGAGTAAATTGTTCTAGAAATGAAATATTTCTTTATAAAATACTTTTTTCTGGAGAAAGTTTTGACCGCACAGCTAAATTTTCAAAACGTTTCATTCATTCATCTTACATAATAAGAATTTTTATATTGAATAGGAATATTTTTATAAATTTTATCAATATTATGTATATCCTGAAATCAATTAATCTTAATTTTAATAATAATAATGTAGTAATTTAAGTATAGTAAGCGACGCACGAACATATCACAACTAGTAACAACTAGCATCGTATCAGTTAATAAATGATATATAAAAATAAAAAGCTAAAATGACTAATTAGTTTTTATTTCGCGTTAAAATAAAAATACATAGTATTATATATCGCTAGTCATACGTTTTCAAAAATATAAAATTTTAACATGTATGATATATACAATCGTTTAATGAATAATCTTTATATATATATAATATTGTCCACGCAGCAATACTATATAGTGACGTTAGTCAGGGGCACTCAACATATAATTGATAAATAATACATATTTGAATCATGATAATATTATAAAAAAAAAATTATTTTCCAAATGTAGGATTTTGGAATGTTGTCATTGGTGTTTTGTATAGCGGATTTTCTCCCTCATCAAATTTGGCTTGCTTGCTTTCTTTCTCGAAGCGCGCATATTCGTGGTTGTCGTGCACAGTAGTCAAAAATTTCCATATCACTAATAAAATTATTCCAGCCAGTAATATGCTGCCAATCACACCCAGAATGATAGCTGAAAATTAAAAAAATTAAATATTTTATATTTGGATTAAACTACAAAAATATATTTGGAATAATAGTATGACTCGAATTATATGAGAAAAAATCAATATATCTTTTTTTGTAGGTGTTGACTGTTCCCCATTGTAACGAATTGGACTAACAACATAAAATTCACAATATAAAAACATTTAAGGAATTATATGAACATATATGCTCCACCATATACTTGGAGGTTGCTCAAACATTTTATAAAACATTTAGGGTTCAAAACATTTTTACATGTAAAGATATGGTAGAATGAAGCAAGATTCAATAAATCCATAGGAGAGATATCAGCTGGTGTACCGGGAAAATGATAGAAGTGTCTATCAATATTTGAAAGTAAACAAGTGGAGCAATATGTGGTGTAATTGAATGAGATTAAATCACATAACAATTTTACAATTAGAATAATCGGTTCGTTAACGATAACAATCAACTTATGCTAGTTTCTTGGAAGACACTACAAATTGTCAATATATATTAAAAACATGGGCTTTACAACTAAAAAAAATTGTTGAACAACAATCAATTTTTGATTAAAGTTTTAGAAAGCAACTATACAACTGAAATAATAGAGTAATATTGTATATAAATCGAGTTATACTTTATTTGTGGTAAAGGCTTATTACCCAAAATATTTAGTTCTTTTATACACTCTTTTTCTTTTTGCCCCCTTATTTCGAAATTGATGTTATCTTCTTTGTATCTGTATTGAAAAACAATTGTGCAACCAAATTTGTCTTTTAATCTACACATATTATATTTATTTTGAGTATTTTGCTTATCATCTGATGTTTCTATAAAATCCACCTCTTCTATTTGATATTCTTGACACTTCATTTTGCACTCTGATTCTTTATAATCTCCTGTCTTGTGTATAGTGCATTCTACGCAGGGGTTGAGTTCGTCACATCTTTCCGCCGTACAACTCGGACACTCTTCGCAAAACTGTCCTGAATATCTAAACTCTTGAGTCATGGTGCAGTTGCATACTCCGCATTCACAGTGTCCGTTTCCCGAACAAACCTTTTGCTTTCCAGGAGCTATACAAGTAGTGTTAGTTTCTTTGCACTCGCAAGCTCTGCCGCTCCATCCAGACTTGCATTTGCACTGACCGCAATCGCAAGTACCCTTATCAGAACCAGAACATAACAAATTTCCGGATCTCAAACACGAAAAATTGTTGCATTCACAGAAAGAACCGTAGTATATCTCTTCAGATTTCTTTCTCAGTGAGCACTCGCACTTACCGCACTTGCAATCGCCCTTTCCCGAACAAACTTGCGATGTATCGCTAGGTGCTATACAGCTGTTGGTTTCTTTTAAAGTATCAATTGCAGTGTTTCCATCGCATTCACAATAGCGACCGTATCTACCTGAATCGCAAGAACAAATTCCACACATTAGTTTACCATTTGATTTGCACATTTCAGATTTGACTTCAGATAGTTTGTCCAATTCGCAAGGGCACTTGCACTGTACGTTTAATTCGATAGTCATACTTTCATTGATATATCCCGGTACGATCTGTATTTTTTGGTTCCATTGAGATTCGTCCTCTGGGCATTCCAAAACTGTAATTGAAGCGTGAAATTCAATAACAGGTTTTCCAAATGGAATAGAGCATACGTTAGTTTCTTTCATTTCATTTCCATTGCATTTGCTATGATATTTTATTTCGACAGATCGACCAGCATTATCTGTTAATGCAATGGAATTTGTGATTTCCTACAAATTAAAAGTTTTAAAAAGCAGTAGTATTACTTAAAAAAATGTACATCCTTGTTTAACGTCACCCGGTGGGGAATATTGATAAATGTAGATATGTTAGTAGCGTATGTATTATTTCCAGATGGATGTGACCATGATTTCCCATCAGACACCAAAAGAAATCCAAATAAAGAAGCTAAGAAACAGAAGGAGAAATTTTCTAAAATTTCATGAAAAAAAAAAAAAATATTCAAATGAAGAAAGTAAGACGTTTAAAGGTGACAAATCTTTTCCTTCGTCAATAACGGAATTGGCTACTCTGTTTTAATTTTATTAATGTTTTTTTGATGATGAGTTGGTAGATAGAATAGTCTATTTATTTCAATTTTTTTCTACTCAATTGGAACATGTATGTGAAGCCGATGGAGTCAAAGTGTCCTCTATTGTATGGAAAGACAATAAAGTAGTGATTTTTTTATCAACTTATGCTGGCAAAGAACTACCAAAAACAGTTCAAAGATATGACAAAAAGAAAATTGACAGTTGATGCACCAAATATTGTTATACATTACAATAAGCATACGTGGAGTTGACCTTATGGGTGGACTGATTGTGTACATGAGATTATTCTACCATTTATTAGATATGACCATAATAAACGGTTGGCTATTATATTAGCAAGTTTCAAAGGACGAAAAAATATAACTTTTGGCTGATTTTCGTGTAGAAACAGAACAGAGTTTATATCATTCAGGGTTCCTTAAAACAACACTTATAAAAAAGAGGACGGTCCAATATAACAATTTTAGAAGCAGAAATTGAGAAAAAAAGATGAAATTCAACAACACCTTACATTCCACCAAAAATATAAGAATGGACAACTATGGGCACTAGGTAGTTTTTGATAATGCACGTCAAAGATGCAAGTTACCTGGCTGTAAATAAATATCGTCTATTAAATGTTCAAAGTGCGGTGTACAGTTATGTTCTAATAAAAAAATAATTGTTTTTATAAATTTCATACTTCTTGGAATTTAAGATATAGATGTTTTTAAGTTTTTTAATTATTATTAATATACACAATTTTCCCCATAATGTTTAAAATTAAAAATAGCAATTTTCAATAATATTATACAAAAACAGTCATTTTTATATATGGATTATGTTCAAACAAATTGTAGTGATATAATTTTATAAGTTCAGTGAATTTCTTCTTCCAGTACAAGATAACATATATGTAACGTTTATTTTTTTTTATTAAGTATATTAAAAACATATTTTAATTTGTTTTTTATTATTTTTCTAGTTTTAAGTGAATTATTTACCATCTAAATCGTGCAGTGTACTGTTGAAGCATATAATTACAGTGTAATCATATTGAAATACATTTTCATCGGTAGATATATATTTTTACTAGTGAAAATATAATTTATCAAACAAAGGACAACTGAACTCGCACCAACAACTGAACTCGCACCAACAACGGAACAATCTATACACTATGAATTATTAATAAATTTATAATTGGGTGACATTAAACAACTATATACCATAAATATTTGATGACTTACCTGATAGTGGCTTTTGATAATACTTATTATATTCGAAGAGTCTTCAGATAGTGTCACAACAGACGCACCAGCTATCTCTTCTCCGAACCAGTCATAATATTTAACATAAGATTCTGTGATTGCAAATATGATGTTGATATTGTTTATCTTAGCTTGTCTTTGAATCTGATACGCCGATGGATAATCTTGCTTTAATTCATAAGAATATCTGCCATTTTCGGTCAAATGACACTTTTCATCGTTGGGTTCCACGATACCCCCTAATTTTCCATCTCCAGCCAAATGATATTGACCATCTGAGACGAAAATCAACAACTTTCTAGCTTTCTCTCGCCAACCGATCTGTTCACTGCAAACCATAGCTTGCATCAGACCGTCAAATCCACCTTCTGGAAAATCAACATTTGTGGACATTGGCGTATTTTTCAATTTTGTTGAAAATAGTTCAGAATCGTTGGATAGTTTCATTCGATGTATAAAAGTATACAAGTTCATACAAACTGGTTCACTATTACATATTTGTGCAATCCTGTAAATAATATATTTTGATTGCAAATTATTATATTTCATTGATATACAATTAATAAAAATCTTTCCCACTTTATAGGACTAGTGTAAGAATACGGTTTTACTGGCTTATCAACGAAGCTTCCGAATCCAATGTGGAAGTTATTTGAAAGTTTTCTCATTTCTTTTGAAAGCGACTTGGCTAATTTTGATATTGTATTGCGTCGTTCTTTCATCGTAGTAGAAAAATCCATTAGAAAATATAAATCAATTGGATAATCTGTCAACTGTTTGAACATAATTGGCAGATGAATTTTTTCGCCAACTCTCATTGAAAGATGCGCCAATTGTGGCTGTAAATAATAACAAAGATAAGTTATGTGTATTTAATATTAATATAATAAATAAGTCATAATATTTTGCTACTTGAATTGAATTCATGCCGAGTGATCTACCCCTCTCTTGTTTTTCTATCTTTGATTTTGGTTGAACTATATCTTTTTTTTCACACAAGTGCTCCAGCGAAAATTGTTCTTCAAAACATCTTATTGAAAATTCTTCCGTACTTTTAACCTGAAAGTAGTTTGTTTTTTACGACATAAAGACTTATAAAAATAAAACATATAAGGATAGATATTTTAATAGCTCCAGAAAATGCATTTTTGGAGTTTATTTGTACTCGGTGTTAATTGCCGTTTTAATTTATTTAATAGTAGTAAAATATATTATAATTACCTCCTTTTTACACCAAACGCACTGTGGCGTACGTATACAGTTAGAACACGTTGTTTTTTGCGAACATTTTGAGTTATTATTACCATGACTGCTTTTCAGATATGATAAAAATAATATTATCATTAATAATAACCCCAAACTTTTTATTATCATTTTAGTTGCACATTGACTGTAGTAAATATTGCACTGTGTACGAAATTCAAAGTACTACTATTTTTTTAACAAGTTTAATGTACGTTAAAATTGTCAACGGGATGTGGTTTTAATACACGCATACAAATCTGTCATCAAACTGCGATTAAAAACCTCATTCTCTAACGAATTAATTATTTTTATGTATTACTCATTGACGATTAGTCTATAACTATACGAGTTTTAACTAAACTAACGAATGTGTGTAATGGTTTCCCGATATCATATACGTCAAATATGTTAATATCTTAAAACTACCTTAAAATAGTAGACAATACAAAAGATCAGGTAATAAATCTTGAAGCTTATTTTTAAAACATAATACATACTATATTTTCAAGGGTAATACACAATGTTCCGTTTTATTTAGGTCATGGCCATTCTAATATTGTAAAGGATCCCGGAGACGATCAATTGCGATTGATCAATTGACGGTTTCGAATGATGCAAGTCGTATCGAATCTGTCAAATTATTTTGATGCAATCCCAGGGTATATCCGGGACGGTTGATAACCCTATTTCTAGTACCTGCTTCAGACGTAGATATGGCATTTCTTGCAAACATTCTTGCGGTTTCTACTCATAAAACAATTGAAAAGAATCAGACGTTGGTGCAAATAAATAATAGCTTAGTAATTGGTATGAATTTGTTCTTCATACCTTGGAAATGATATTAATGGAAACGTGCGAAGCTATATTCTTTAAATTCCTTAAAGGATCCCAGAGACGATCAATTGCCATTGATCAGTCGTACGTGATTGACGGTTTCAAATGATGCGAGATTGATGCTGCGTCAATCGCTATGACTCATTCGGCTTGTTGCGCTGTCGAAGGAAGTCGTATCAAATCTGTCAAATTTTTTTGATGCAATCCCAGAATATCCGGGACGGTTGATAACCCTGATTCTATTACCGGCCGAAAGCAGAACGTCGTTAGGCTTTTTGATTGCGTGTCCGTCCAAAATAAACGGTGTCCTGCTTGTCCGGCTTTGAGATTTATGGTAATAATCAAAAAAGCTTGATTCTACATAATTTTTTTTGTCGTACCTATTAATACTGAGAAACAAAATCCTCAATAATGTAGGGTGTCCGGCTTTTTTACCCAAACGTTCGGCCAAACTGGCTGGTCTGTTCGGCTATTAGGTTTGGCGACCTGGCAACCCTAACTGCCGCTCATGCGAACGCGCTAGACTAAAAACGGTCTCAATGCGCAGGCGCACAATCTACGTGTTGAGAACGATGAAAATTTTGATCGACGGGCGGTCCAAACAGTCCAAATTAGGACCATTGCTGTTTATAATATACATTAATGATGTAATTAATAAAAGTTTGCAGACGACAATTTAATTTATTTAGTGTTCAGTGTATAAACAATTAGCTATATTAACTAAATAAATTAATAAAATTAATGTTCTCTTTTAATTTTTGGAATATAGCCTTACACGTTTCAATTATTATCATTTCCAAGGTACGAGGAGCAAATTCATACCAATTATTAAGTTATTATTTATTTATTATTATGGAACAATAGTATTTTTAAAATCATCGGGCTCAATTTGTACCAATGTTTGATTCTTTTCATTTTTTCTGAGTAGAAACCGCAAGAGTAATTGCAAGAAATGCCATATATGCGTTCGAAATCATCTTCACAGATCGGCAGGTACTAGAATCAGAATTATCAACCGTCCCGGATTTCCCAGGATTGGATCAGAAAAATTTGACAGATTCGAAACGACTTCCTTCGACGGCGCAACAAACCGAATGAGCCATAGCAATTGACGCAGCATCAATCGCTCATCATTCGAAACCGTCAATCATGTAACGATTGATCAATCGCGATTGAACGTTTCCGGGACCCTTTATGGTTAATAGATGTTTAGCCCAAGTCCTGCAGGAACTCCCGCTCGACATTTTTGTACTACCGGCTCATGAACTGCGCAGATGCGGTGGCGAGTTTATATATAATATGCGGAATAAAATACAACTAGCAGTACCAGCTTAGAGTATCATTTATTGTTCTTTAAAGCACCGGTAAGTTGGCCCACGAGTAAACTCCACAAGTAAACCCACCCACCGACTAATTTTTGAGAAGAAAAGTTATTTGTAGCGCGATATTTTGAGAGCAATGTTTATTTTATTTAAATTTATATTATTTGGGGTAGAGAATCAAAATAGCTTCATATTTGTATCAATAGAGGTTGTTTTGATTAAATTGGCAATATAAAGATGTTCGGTATCAACAAAATTAGATGGAAATACTCATCTTTCAAGAGAAAATCATTGTGGATTACAGTAAAAAAATACAAAAACCATCACTTACCACAAAACTTATTGTTTGAACTATGGTTTTTAATTTTTCTTACAACTTCCACTGTTGCAAAATTTACACAATCAAGTACGAAAGCACCTACATTCATGTATTTTTTCTTTTAATTGTTTTTTTTTGTTAATTAATCAAATTGTCAACTAACAAACAACTTTATATATATATATATAATATAATTCGAGTACACTTTTTATTTTATTTTATACAAACAAGAAATAAAAATTAGGTAAATATTCAAAGCACAAAGTAGCTTAAATACATGCTACTTATTTCTTTAAAATGATATTATAAATATTAAAAAGCAATTTTAAATAATTACAAATATGATTCTCAGAAAGTTAAAGTAAGTAAATAAACATATGGTAAGTTTGTTATAACTATGGTTTAGTTTAAAATTGATATATTAGAAAAATATGTCGAGCTTCTTCAATTAAACTAATGAAACTAATATTTTGTTTAGATCATATAAGATACCTATCTAACTATAAAAGGGTATCTTATTGTAAAAAAGTTATTAAGAAAAAAATTAAAAGTTTAAATGTTAATATGAGAAATAAAGTACAATTTAATATTTAAAATTATGCTTATGTACCTTATATTATCAGCATTAAATATAATTTAATGAATAATCAGTAATTGCTTTTTTAAGAATAAAATATTTAGAAATATTGTGGTTAAGTGTATAATTAACGCAGCAACTATAATATATACATATTAGGCGATACCGAATTGATTGTCGTTTTTCAATGAAACTAAAAAATAACTTTTTAATATTTTTTTTAATAAATATAATTTCATCATCCGAATACTTACGAACGTTTTTTTTGGTTTCACTACTCATTTTGCGCAATGTGGTGAGCTAGCAACTATAATTAAAATAAGTTTACAAACTTTCCAGAAGACATAATTTAATTCGCAAATGTCAATACGCGTCGAGTTAACATTTGCGCCTTTTTAATAACAAAAAAATGTAGCAAATATGAATGATTTGCGCATTGCCCCCAAAAACATTAAAATTGCCCACCTCCCCCTTCGGTAGGTCGTGGGTTCTACGACTCCCTCGTTGAGAAACACTGTTTTAGCAATTTATTTAAGCTACATTATTTTGTTTAAAAACTATTATGAGATACTTGTTTACTGTTTATATTTTTCGGTTAGTTTCGAATATATTCAAAATTGTTTGTAGTGACTTTAAATTAAGTTACACATTTTAAATAATATTAAAGTTCAGAGTATTAGTTTTTTATTTTATATATTTACTAATATAATACATATATTTTATAACGATATATTTTCATAAATATTTCACTAGTGTCTATGGCGTGGAAAGAAAGATACCCTTTGTTTGTTAGGTTTTCTATATAAAGGATTTTCATTAGCAAAAGTAGACTTCTTTATTTCTTCTTCAAATTGAATATATTCGCGATGATCGTTAATGTTTGTCAAAACTTTCCACATAGTCAACGTAATTACTCCAACTAATAGTGTACATCCAACTACGGTTGACACAATAGCTAAAACAGTATTAAATAAATATATATATATATATTTATATAAAGCAAAAAATCTGTAATATAATAAAATTATTACCAATAATATTGAGTTCTTTTGAACACTCTTTAGTTTTTTGGCCTTTAATGTGATACACTCCATTGTCTGTATGTTTATATTTAAACACAATTGTACAACCAGAGATATCTGCCACTCTGCAAACTTTTTCTATGTGCATCGTATCCTGTTGATCTATAGCAACTGATTCGACCTCTTCAATTTTATGTGCAGAGCATTTAAAATTGCATTCAAATTCGCCATACTTCCCAGAACTGTGTATTTTGCATTCCACGCAAAGTCTAAAATCGTCGCATTTATCAGCTTTACAATCTGGACACTCTTCGCAATATTGTCCCGAATATCTAAACTTTTCAGTCATGGTGCAATTGCACACTCCGCATTCGCAATGCCCATTACCCGAACAAACTTTGTCAGTTTTCTCTTGTATGCATGTGACTTGTGTTTCTTGGCACTCACAAGCTTTGCCACTCCACCCTGCCTTACATTTACATTCGCCGCAATCGCAAGTGCCCTTTTCATGGCCTGAACATAATAAATTTTTATATCTTGGACATGAGAAATTATCACATTCGCAGAAAGCACCATAGTACGATTCTTCCAAATTCTTGCGCGAATGACATTCGCACTTTCTACATTTGCAATCTCCTCTCCCTGAACATATTTGCGATATTTCATTTGATTGTCTACAGTTTTTAGTGAGCTCTATTGTGTCGACAATGTTATTTTCCTCGCACTCGCAATTATGGCCATACCTTCCTGAATTACACGAGCAAGTTCCGCACTTTAGGGTACCGTGATTATGGCAAATTCTCGAATCATATTCAACATTCTCTTCGTGTTCGCATGGGCATTGACATCTGATATCTAATTCTACCGTCACGTATTCATTAATGCCTTCTGGCCCAATTTTAATTATTTGATTTAATTGGTACTCGTTTTTAGGACATTGTAATACTTTTATTTTGGCTTCAAACTCAATCTTTGAACTTTTGGTCAAATAAAAACACTCTGACCGTTCAATTTTGTATTTACTAATACACTTACTATAGTATACTATCTTAATAAAATTTTCAGCATCATCTATCATCCTAAAAATATTTTTGTTCTCCTGAAACAAAAAAAAAATATATAAATCGAGTTAGGACATTTGAATCTGATTTAATTCCCGAAGTGACGCTGTAGTAGTTTAAAAATAATATATGTTATAGCTAATTATATATAATTAAAATTATACTAATACATATCCAAAAAATCTCATGTAGTATATACCTTAGATATATTTTGACGAAAAGTTTCTAATTCGACTTCATCATTGAAAGAAAATAATGATTACATTTTTAAGTGCAAGGTTCGGTAAAAAATACCTATTTTTCTCAATACATTTTCTTTATAATGTAATACAGGGTTCCCCAAACTATGTTAATGGGTGTTAATAAAGAGATAAAGTTATAAAGAAAGACTATCTTTTTACACTTGGTGCACACGAGAGACAAAAAATTATGCACATGAAAGAGATAATTAAAATCATCAGTCATTAAAAACTTCAATCACTTCTATTTTATGTGTTATGTTTTAAATAATTGTTTTTTCTTAATTATTTTTATTTATGTTTTATTACATTTTAGGGTTTACGAGGTGTTCCATCGCAGGTAAAGTTTGAGAAACCCTAATGTAAAACATCAATATTCATGTAGTAATCATAAACGGCTTGGCAACTGAATGGTTAAAATTTAGCTATGAAGCAAATTCATTTTAAAAATATTTGTAAAAATAATAAAAACTAAGATCAGTAAAATTCAATACCTGATATTTTTCAATGACAATATCGATTATGTTTCTTGACAATCTCACGGAAGTTGATCCAGATATTTTAGAGCTCAAATTATTATATAGAGTACTATGATTAGCATGTATAGCGAAAATTATGTTAATATTGTTTTTTATTGCTTGTCTGCTTATTTGAATGACGGATGGGTAATCATGTAATAGGTCATGCGTATATTTTCCGTCTTCGTCCAAATGGCATCGTTCGTCATTCGGTTCTACGACGCCTCCCAATTTTCCATCTCCAGCCACATGAAAATCGGCATCCGAAACGTATATCAAAATGCGTTTTCCTCTTTTTCGCCAACCAATTTGCTCCGTACATACTATGGCTTGCATCAAACCATCAAAACCACCTTCGGTTTTGTCGTAATTTCCAGATATTGGCGTAGAATTCAGCATCTTCTCAAACATATCCACATCACTTGAAAGTGACATGTGGTGTTTATAGCTATATGTAGGCTCATAGGGTAGCATTCTGGAACAGATACACAAAGCATAAATTATATATGAATATATTATACCGTAATTATATTAAGGTTGTTCGACAAGTGATCGGAATAGAATACAGTCACGTGTTCATTTATGTGCGTTACCTTTGCCTATGTTAGAAACAGGACCAATTTAAAATATGTTTTTCATAGAATTGGATAAATATCTGAAGAGCTTAAATGTAACGATAAATAAAAGAGAACAATTTAAATGAGCAAGATATAAAATATTTGTTCCATATAACGAATTGTTTGTGCATTACTGTTTGAAAGATTAGGTGGAAGCTAACATTAGTCAAAACAGTGAACACCTTATGAATAAATCTCTGCAACGAATCATTTTTCGAAGAAGAAATCCGAAGATTTACATTATAAATTACACAAACAATTCGTTTTATGGAACAAAGTATCTTATATTTAATTGTTGAACACATTGATATTCAATATGCTGGGGTTAAATGATCACTTTTATAAATGTAATATATCACTTTGTTTCTGAATATTAGCTGTAAACCGTAAGGATGTATTTTATGTGCAATAATCAAACAATGTAACTGTCTTACCAAAAAGTGATACTAATATTTTATGGACGATAATCAAAGGAAATCTGTTAATTTTTATTCACAGTGAATATTGGCTATGACTACAGTAAACATACCTTTGTATTACTTTTAATGATAGCTTTTAATTGGTGTGTATAACTATCTATAAATGTCAAATCAGATATTGCTGTTTCTTCTTACATTTGATCATAAAATGGTAATGATAATTTTATTAGAATAACCGGACTATATTTTCTATTAAGAAAAATACTTATGAAGCCACACTGTTGTATTAAGTTTTGTTTATATTGTTTACACTACCATGTGTTCCAACGTTTTGCATGTTTTTTTTAAACTAATACAGTGAAACATAGTATATCTACTGTGATTAGATGTTTATTCACTAGATATTTACTTGAATTCAGCACAGCACTACTTTCGGTCCAGTGACGTATGGCTCGATTTTGACACTAGCTGTCATTCAACACAAAAAAATAAGAAAGTCCCGAGTGATACAATGATTAAAAACTTTTATTGATTAAAACTATAAAATACTCATATAAATCTTTTAAAATCATGAAGTATTACAAAAAATGCAGATGTGAAAAATAGGTGTTCAATTTATTAAAAAATGTTAAAATTAAATTTATATTGTATATTAATTTTAATTTTAATTTAATTTAATTTATATTTTTAGTAAATCATGTTTTAACTATTATATTTAAAACTATATATATATATGGTGCGTTTGGCCGCGTACCTAAAATTTTTTAAAGGTAATATTACAATATTAGTATGCTTCGCAATGAAAATAAATTCTTGAAAAAAATTAAAATGATATTTTCTAAGAAAAGGGCAAAAGTCTTAAAATTAAAAATATTTTTAAAACACATAATATCCTCGCTCACATTTTTTTTTAATATTTAAAAATTAAATATGATTTTAAAAATGAGTAAATATTATTAATAACTTTTTTAAATATTCATATAAAACGTTCTATAAATCCATATTAGACATATACAGTGTGTTTCCAAATTAATAGGGACACTACCATAGTTCTGTGATTTTAATGTTTACATTGCCTCTATTTTTAAATAACTTAGTTTTGATGGTAATTTTTTTGTTATTTTTACTGCTGGTATCACCACTGACACTTTTAAGAAGTGGCAGCACTAGCACAATGCTACATCTATTAAAAGTCACATAAATAAATATATAATAATTAGTGGTTTTTAAGGTTTTAAAAATTCAGATTTTGTGATTATGGTATTTTTCATGTGTTCTTTTCTGACTAGCCCACATTTCAAATTTTGGTAGACAAATCATCGTTCGTCCAAGGACGTCCAGGGGAGAAATTGTATTTAGGCTGCCTCGTGGAGATGGTCAAACACCTGTTAGTATCATAGTGTGTTCAGTCATCTCCTCCAAGGGGATGGGACGCCTCCACATCGTGCAAGGGACTATGAGGCAGGACAAGTACAGATAAGTACTGGAAAATCGGTTCCTGCCTCAAGTCGGAGAATGATTCCCTGGTGACCAGGAGTATATGGTTGAAAAAAACGAGCTGGACTCCCGGTATCACTATCTATGTTGGAGACTATTTAACCAGCTGTCGGAGAGTGTTGATTAGTTCTCATCCTGTTACTCGCAGTTGGTGGGCGTATTGTGGCCCAAAAGTTAATGTTTATATATATACACATATATACACATATTTATATGATTAAATTTAATTGTTTTTATAAATATATATATTTTTAGTATATTTTTTTAATTTTTCATTGTATAGGGTACATTGGCATAAAGCTACTATTCCCTGCACATGCATTAAAAAATATATGGTTTTAATTGTGGAAAATTTTACGTTGGAATGTCAGTAAATATGTTAAAATTTTAAATAAAATTATTAGCTAAACTAACTTAATCGGTGAATATCGTCCTTTATCTCGTTTTTATATGTATATGTATATGTCCTTTATCTCGTTTTTAATTTACCATATTGAGAATAGCTACAAAATAGTTTAAATTTTTTGGTATCAATAATTAAATACTGAAAAAATATTTAAATAAAAAATTAGAACGAATCAAAAATAAATTAAAAAACTCAAAAAGTTTTGGGTCGGGTACATAAACACACTCGCTAGTTTATTTAAATGCATATATCTCTTAAAATAATTTCCTGTAATAATTTTCTATACCTAATATGTACGACCTAGTTAGATTTTGATTAATCATCACGATATTTATTCGTGAGATTAGGAAAATATAGGTTAACCTAATCTGCGATGATAGCTCGGAATTTTAATTGTACATTTAATGATCACTAGTTCCTATCTCTCAGACACAATCAAAATTGAAATACACTGAGGTCTATATGGTGTTCGAATCCAGGTCTTTCAGGTTAATAGTCAGCGACTTATACCTTCGAACAATCACTTGCTGATGTATTTCGGCTATTTATGCCGAATAAGTAATCCTTCCCCTTGGCAAACAAAACTGTTGTACAAGGGTTTTTTGTGCTCTTATGTCCCGGGTGGTCCGCTGTAATGGCTCAGTGGCCATAAATACCCTCGCGCCTCTATTAACAAAGTCTGCTTTATTGTTTTTCGAGCCTTGCGTTGTTCGATTGCTGTCTATTATTTTAGAAGACGCAAGAAAATGCATTAACTTAAAAAATAGTACAATATTCTACCCATTGTGTTTATATATCGAAAGTGCCTGTCAGCAATTTCTCTAGCGATTTTTTCTATCCTCGAAAAAAAACGTCGTAATCTATCGTTTGTAACCTATCAATATAATTTAAGATTTTAATGGAAGAAAAGCTCCCCACTTGACTGAAACAAAGTAATCCACCATATTGACATACATTATTCTACAATAGAATTACTGATTTTAAAACTGATCAATTTTACTTTAAATTTATTAATTTGGATTGACTTTCAGTGATTAAAAAATATTTATTGGAAAAAAAAATCCTCTAAAAATATATCTTATATATATACCATAAAAAAGTGCCAAATAACTCAAATCTTATTGGCAAGTGAGTAAAAATAACTATATATGTATTAAATCAATCAGCTATTTTTATTTTTCAGTATTTTAGATTAAACTCCTTCATTACCTATTTATAAAACGAGTTGCTGTTTTTTCGAATTATCAATCTATTTCACGAACTATTATTTTAGTCATTAATCGTTGCCAACAAATAGTTAAATTAACCAAAAACACAATTTCTTAGCTTCAACAAATACAATTTAAAATAAATTATCCATAACAAATACATTTCAATATAAAAGTATACCTCGTTAATACTATTATTTATTTCATAGCCGCTAATTTCACTATAATGATTATTCCTGCTTTATGAACTATTATTTAATTAAGATTTTTTTTATCTATGTCAGATAAAATTAACCAAAGCTAAAAAATATCGATGTATATTGCTATAGATTTGACTTTCAAATTATAAAGTTTTTGTTAATACCCTTGGAAAATCAATATTATAATTTATGCAGGTGAGCCGGACATTTCTCTCGCATGGATGACTCGAGGGCTGCAAAGCTTCGTACGCTCGGCAAGATAGACCTCTAGGTAAAGGATAAACTTGAACGAGTAAAAGGGCTGTAGCGCTAAAATTGGACTAGAAATTAGCCGATGAGAATACGATTATATTGAATTCCGATAAATTTTCGTACAACGTTCTTGAAAAATAATTACGTATTTCGAATTCTCGCCGTGTATGGTGGCACCGGCTTGTCTACAAATGTGCCGTAACCAATACGAAAATTATTAGATATATTTTTCATAGTTGCACCTAGAGCTTGACTTATATTGGTTAAATGACTGCGAAAAGGTTTCATAGAATTTGAAAAGTCCAGCAAAAAATACAAGTCTATTGGAAAATCCTTAAGTTCTTGATATATAATTGGTATAATGAACTCGTCACCTTTTCCCATCGATATCTTTACTCTCTGAGGTTGTATCTGTAACATATATTTTAAATATTAATTTGTCATTTATTATATACATATATACCAACTTAGTACGCTCTCATTGAATGTGATTGTATCTTGTACTTTACAATGTTAAAACATATATTAAAATCATTCATTAGCAATTTTTTATATATTATACGTCATTCATATTTCATTTATTTTTATTTTTAAAATTTAAATTAGAAGCACACGTGTATCTTTCATTTGCAAATAAAATATATAGTATACCTGTATAGCATCATCGGAATTTACAGATGAGCTATTTTCTAACAATTTGTAACTAATTGTACGATTAATAATGGATTCCTCTTGACATAACATTGACAAATTTTGGGTTTGATTTAAGCACCGGTCAGAAAGCTAAATAGTAAAAAATATTTGTATTAATTTGAATACATGTTTGGATTGTCTTTAAATTTATATATTTTGATTATATGGATTATACTTACATTATTTAAAGGTTTCACACACCACACACAATTTGGAGTTTGAATGCATGAGGAGCAAGTAAGTTCTTGTTCACATTTTTTTAGACTCAAACACAATTTTAGGTGAAACATTATTATAAAAAAAAATATTGAAAAATGCATTATATGTAAATATACAAACAGCGGTTTTTTGCAACTAATATCACAACCACTTAAGAAATGGCATTTTATTAAAAATAGTCTGCCTCTCAAAAAGGATGTGGTAAACCGCGTCCTGTCATTTATAAATTTCCCAATAAAATTATCAGCCGATGACCAAAATATATATGCCGATTATCAAAATATATTAAATTGCACGGTGTAGAGTCTACATTGTAGATTATTAATTTCATTGAACTAGCATGAATTATCTCCAGACAGGTAAATTGTTCCAATGAATAATTAGTCTGTAATATACATATGTATGTATGTAAATGTAAGAGAGAAGAAGACACTTATCTTTCCATAAAGTTAGCTATTCTAATAAATTTTAAATTAAAAAGGGAATGAAATACGCGACTTTATAAAATATAAATACTAAATGTGGTGATCTTTTGTTGCGATTGTTTTGCCACTCCAAAGAAGATAACGATGTTTCTCGGAACCACATTTAATAAAGATATCGCTATAAGACCGTTTTTAGAAATTTAGAAATCGTCAGCTTATTCCTCGTTTCTAAAAGGCTTAGAAATAATACTAGATTGTATTATATTATATTATACTAATACTAGATTATATTATATTTTAAACTGTAATCTGTCAGGTTATTTAAAAAGCTTCAAAATTAGTTTTATGCATAAAATTTATTCTTGCAGCAAATAGTTTTACATCACAACGCGTAATTTACAGATACGTTTAAGCAAGCAATAATATTAATTTAATATAATATTTGTGTATGGTGTTTATTATAATTATATACATTTTTATAAATCACATTTTTTTTATTGCATTCCATAGACTGGATTACTGAATGTAGAAACACTCGGCCTATAAAGAGGATTATCTCCATTACTGAATTCGGGTGAGTTTCGCTCCTTCTCAAATTGTTCATATTCTCTTTTGTCGTGGTATGTTGTAACTATCTTCCATATGGCAATAATCAAAAGACCGGCAAGAACTGTGGTACAGATTACGCTGAAGATCACCACTGAAATATGCAAAAAGTGATTCATTAATAATAGTACAAATATTAGCTGTATATTTTAGTTTCGGTATTTTTTATAATAATAATAATAATAATACAATTGTTTGTGAACAGAAATTTAGACTTATAAGTAGCTCTGTAATTAGGCTGTCAAATAAGAGTTAAAATGAAGCTTTAGTTGACTTTTCTTGGTTCAAAATGTAACATATAGGATGAAGCTACATATATGATATTACACTTGAAACTTAAAAAATATTTGTGAAGCTGATTTTTTCACCGTCTGGAATATTAGTATTCCTTTTAATGTTACTTGATTACTTGGTCACGCAAAAAAGTTTGATTATCACTGATATAATTGGAACGATTGTACTATCAATATCGTATGCAGCAATGTGTAAAACATGTGTGCTTAAAATGGCCATTAATTTGTTTCTAGGGAAGGGGCAAAAGTTGGCCAGTTAATAGTTGTTTTTTAATATGTCCATTTCATCAGGATTCATAGTATTTCATTAAATGACATGCATTTTTCTGACCAAATTCAAGGGGATCTCTGTTTAGAATCCACGTCAAAAGCAATAAAATCGTGCCGTCGCCGTCGCAGTGGACTTTTCTAAAAATTTTACGACTTACAATAAGTGAGAATCGAACGAAGCATATCAAAAACGAATTTTGAGCAATAGGAGAACACAAAAAACAATTATCTCTTTATATAAGTCATAAATCCACGTCAAAAGCAATAAAATCGTGTCAGCGCCAACATGATTTTATTGCTTTTGACGTGGATTTTTGACTTCTGAGAAGAGATAATTGTTTTTGCAAACTCCTATTAACCAAAATTCGGTTTAAATACACCTTAAAGACTTACATAATATATTATGTAAGTCTTTAAGGTGTATTTGAAACACATATTTTTAAAACAAGTGTAATATCCCAAGTGCAGACGAACTATGGAGCAATATGCGAGATGCGATGTCTGTCTGTACTTATTCTTCCGCTTATTTTCCTCTGAAAGATGAATTGGTTTATCTTGTATTTTGGACTGGAAAGTCCTTGAACTATAATTAATTTTAGAACTTTCATTAGGTCAAGTTGGGTTTGATCAATTCGCGTATGTTAGGTTTGGGTTTGAACAGAAAATGTACGTTTCGCAACTGTCAAATTGGGTTTTACAGACATTTTAGAACAGCATATAATTTCAATACCGTTTATCAGTTAAATACTATTTTCGCTAGTAGAAATATATATCTACTGGTGAAAATGTATTTGGACTTCACTAGTGAAAATATAACTGAACCGAAAAATACATTTATATATCGGACGTAAATAAATAATGATAAAAGTACGTATATGTATATATATAATATTACTACGTATGGAAAAGTTGAAATCATATAATTTCACTAGCACCTGCCAGATCAATTACATTTTCACTGGTAAAAATATATATCTACCGGTGAAAATGTACTTCGAGTTGATTTCACTGAAATGATATATTTTAAAAAATATTTTCGGGGTAGATTCAAGACTGTTTTGAGGTTTAGAATCAGGGACGTCATCCCATTATTTCATTGAAATAAATTATATGCATTTTTCTGAGGGATAAAAGCCTTCACCTCGCTCCCTCCCCTAATGACATCCCTGACGTCATCACTGATTTTTCAAATATCTATTGTATATTAAGTGTATACTTACTTCCAGTATCGATTTCTTCAGCACATTTTAATTCGTGAAGAGCTCGTACATTTATATCCTTGTCGTTAATCGTATATTCGAATTCAATATGGCAACCGTTTTTTTCAGCCACTTTACATAAATCATATTCTTCATCATTTCTTGCCAAATCCTTTGTTTTAATGACTTCTAATACCACGTTTCTGCACAACTCTTTACATTTATTTTCATCATACTTATCCGATTTGTGTATCTGGCATTCGACGCACGGTTTTAGTTCATTGCATTTTCGACTGACACAATGAGGGCACTCTTCACAATATTGTCCAGTGTATTGATACTTCTTTGTCGTGTTACACTTACAAACACCGCACTCGCACACTCCGTTGCCTGAGCATATTTGGTATGATTCGGGAGCTTTGCAAGTTTCGTCTGAGTCTCTGCATTCGCAACCAGGACCAGACCATCCCGATAGACACAAGCATATGCCACATTCGCAATAACCCCTTTCATGACCCGAGCACACCAACCCCTTGTGTCTTTGGCACGAAAAATTGTCGCATTCGCAATACTGACCATAGACATTTTCTTCCAGATTTGATCTTTTAATGCAATCGCACTTTCCACACTTACACATTCCGCGATTTGAACATAGTTCTTTGGTGGCGTTATCAGGTCGACAATGGCTATCGTCCTCCGGGCCGTTTCCTATATGATTACCATCGCATTCGCAAGATCTTCCATAACGACCTTCATTGCAAGAGCATATTCCGCATTTTAGATTACCCTTAGAGTTGCAGTTTTTCGAATCCACTTCTATATTTTTCTCTTCTTCGCACGGACACTTACAAAGCGCTTCCAACTCAATCGTCGCATTTTCATTCAAACTACCTGGTCTCACGTGTATAAGCTGATTCCATTGACTTCTATTCTCAGGGCATTTTAATAATTCGACTTCCAATACAAACTCAATTACGGGCCTTCCCTTCAAACCACCGCATTCATTCGTTTTCTGCAAAACATTACCCAAACACATAGTGTAATAGTTTATTTTAACATATTCACTCGCGTCGTCGGTTAAAGCTATAGATTCCACTATTTTCTGAAAACAGAAAAATAAACATATTATAATGCACAACAAATAATAATAGAAATGATAAATCATACATTATACTCGTCTTTCAGCAACTCGACGATATTAGAAGAGTCCTTCGATAATACTCCATAAGTGGATCCATATATGTGACTCGATAATAGTTTATATGTAGCCTGGTGAGCGTTAGTCACGGCGAATATCACATTTATATTATTGTCTCTCGTTTTTACGTCTAACTGCGATATGGATGGATAGTCAGTCTGAAGCGAATTTGTGTATAAACCTTGCTCGTCCAAATGGCAAAGCTCGTCGTTCGGTGTCACGATGCCAGCTAGCTTTCCATCTCCTGATATGTGAAAGTCGGCATCCGAGGAGAATATCACAATTTTTCTGGCCTTCTCCCTCCATCCAATTTGCTCGGTGCATACCAAAATTTGCATCAAAGCATCAAACCCACCTTCAGGCAAATCTATATTGCCTGATATAGCAGCATTTTTTACTTCATCTGAGAAAAAATCTAGTTTATCCGTAAGCGGTACATGATTTTTGAAACTGTATGCAGGCGCACATGGAGCCATTGAACCAGGTAAAATGCATTTATTTGTGGCTCTAAAAATATAATTATACATATTTAATTATGTTTTACTTCAATTTTTGTTGTTAAATAAATACATATAATATATTCTCTATGAGTTGAAGTAGCTCATTATTAGATATTTTTAAGAACTTAATATGCACGATCTAGCTCGATTTTAATTAATCATCATGATATTTATCCATGAGATTGGGAAAATCTAGGTCTAATCTATGATGATCAATCAAAATTAAAATTATATAATAATCACTAATTTTAAGATCCATATGATATTCGTACCCACTCAATTGTCAGCGACTTTAAGCGTTAATAGTCTAATTTTATTATACAGCCTTAGGAATAATAATGGGGCACCACTTAAAATGGCGTGTAACTCTTTACAAGTGCATAGTCCGACCGAAATATTTTAGCAGGTAGTTTTAACCGTAATTTTGAAAAATAAATTTGTCGTTTTTTATTGCTCACTTTTAAAAATATAAACATAAAAATAAAATAAAAACATATTTGTTCAGCTATTTTCTTAGATGTTGCTCAAGCTTTTGGTAAAGTATGGTACAGAGGCTTAATTCAAAAAGTAAACAGTATATTACCGAAGCAATATGTGGAATTACTTGCATCATACATTTTCAACAGATTATTCAGAATTGAACAAAATAACGAATATCTGAATTAAAAGAAATAAGAGCTGGAGTCCCACAAGGATGTGTCATAGGGCCGATACTATATTTATTGTACACGTATGATTTGCCACAAATAGAAAATAGCACATGATACAGCAATTCTGGCAGCGGGAAAAGAAAGAGCGAATATTACCGAAAAACTCCAACAAGCCGCTGATAGGATCACCAATTGGAGCAAAAATGGAAAATTTATTTATTTATTACAATTAGGACCATCGTGACCTGACAGGTTAACCTAATGCTTAAAGAATGTCAAAAGTATTAAATATAATACAATTTTAAAAATACATACAAATATATACGTGTGCATACATACAAATTCATATACACACACACACACACACACACGCAAATACACATATAAGTAAAAACACGAAAACACAATAAAAGAACAGACACAAATCACCTCAACAGGTGTGCATTATCCCACACTAAGTGCACGAGAAAATGTCAGTACCTCTATGCACAGTATTGTGCTGACGAACGCCTTTGCTAGAGAAGAGTTGGCAAGTTCACCAGTTTTAGACTTTACAGGTAAGAACATTGGACGCGACCGAGAACTATAACCACCTTCCGGAGCTGCTCGAGCACTGAAGGGTTGTCTACAATGCCTTTGAGCAATTTCCAGAAGTGTTCAGTTATATAAACACTTCTGCGAGTTGACAAAGAAACGTATCTATCCCAACGCCCGAAAAAAAAAAACACTGGGAAACAAGAACGGATAATACTTGTATTCCTTCAAGTATAAATATCGAAGGAACTTACGCTGAACTTTTTCCAGCTTCAATTCATTACATTTACTCATTACGCCTGGAATCCGAGTAATAGAGCTAGTTTTTAGAATGCAGCGGACTAGAGCATCATAAAAAGTGCGCAATACTAAAGTATGCTTGAAGTAGCGCGCATATACGTGGAAACATACATCGTGATCTAGGTTTTGAAGACGTCGCCAGTGTTATAAAACGTCAACATCGAGGCAACAAAATCCTCAATGTGAGCAACTTGATAAGACGGCTGAAGAAGACTAAGCCCTTCAAACTGGTCTAGTTATCATTAATGAAACTCGTTTACTATTAGTGATTGTGTAGCGTATAACAGAAAACTTTTGGACGCCAATGGGTAAACATCGGCAAACTTAATAATATAAATTTAGAGATTAAATAATTAATTTAAAGATCCTGGAATCGATATTGATGACTTTAAACAATGAAAGACACACAGGTTTGTCATCAATAATAAATTGAGAGATCACTCAAACGATAACTTTAGTTTTAAACAACAAAATAAAAATCTACCATACGACAAGCGTCAACAATGGATATATAAATCGTGCAGGAAACCCAGTTTTGCACAATAACCATTAATAAGCACCATTACTGCATCATACAAAACTCAATACTTGTTTCGCAACATTTGGTTTTGTATCGAATGATATTGTCGTTAGGAACCTTTGGTTAATGATGACCATAATATGCTATTTTCAACTGACTTTCTCTCCGATGAGTGTCAACCTTTAGGGATATGTTTCCGAAGATTGCTTCTCAAATATCCACGTCTGCGAATCGTCAGAACTTGAACCGAATGGTTCCTCGAACGATCGATATAAAAAGACACCACCCCATCACAATGACCAATTATTATAAAAGTGGAATAAATATTCAATAAAATGTTATATAGTTTTACAGTAATGAAAATAATTGAAAATTAATACAGTAAATGTCATTTTGAATATTGGTTTAAACGAAATTCAAATCACTTCTTGGTGAAACAAATCACATCTTTAAGTGGCAATTTAGCATATAACAGCGCCGTGCAACTGACAAAATATTTTATAGGGGTAAAAATATTTTTTTATTATTAGTAGTTGTGAGGTGACAAGTACTATTTTTTTAATTAACTACCCTTCTGTTAGGCCTCCAAGATGTAAGCAAAATAAACAAATTAAGCCGCGAGTTAAAATAAGTTGGAAAGCGCTGCCATATATGCTTATTATTGTTAATGTTTTTATGCATATTGTGACAGCAAAACATGTGATAACATTACATACAATCATGCACGTCCATGACAAAATCAAAACAATATGATAAAAAAATATTTGCAGTGTTCCGAACAAAATGACACAAGAAGATTTTTTTTATCAAATGACTCTTGAATAATCTATATCAAAAAATAAAACTGTATATTTGTTTAAAATACAGCGGATGAGTATTTAATAAAATGTATTTTAAGACATCTTTAAAAGAAACGTTCGCCTAAGATAATTTTTATAGTTTTATACGTGAATGGTTTATTTAAGGTGAACTAAGAGAAAAAAACATAATGTGTACATTACGCAAATAAATATTTCCGAAAAAACCCGTGATAATAAAATTTTTAAAATATTTAATAGAATACTCACAATTTTGATAATGTATTAACAAATGGAAGTGTAGGCTTATCAACAAAACTTCCAAAGCCCAGTCGTAAATTATTTGTTAAATTTTGCATCGTGTCTACCAATACTGTACCTAAAGTAGATACCATGTCTCGGTCGTCTATCATTGAAGCTGACAAATCCATAAGATAATACAGATCTGTCGGAAAATCGATAGCCCTTTGATATTTTAAATTAATCTTAGTCTTTTCTCCTGGTTTAAGGCCAATTTTTATATTCTGTGGCGCTATCTAAATAAAAAATAATTTCATCAGTTTGTTACATAAATAATTTAAAATATATTTCTAAACCTGTAAAGAATCAGAATTTCCCTCTCCCAGAGTGGTTCTATAATATGATGTTACGTCTACAATGAACTCTTTTGGACACCACGCCTCAGAACCATTGTTTTTATTTGCACATCTTATCGTGGAATCGCCTTCTCTTTCACTCTATAACATTATAATATAAATATGAATTAATAAAAATTATATTATTGAGCTAAATTGGAAAAGAAACACATACCGGTTTTGAGCACCAAACACATCCTATCGTTTGTATACAATCTGAGCACGATATTTTAGAAATACACGTGTTATGATCATAACACCAAATTGAAGAACATAAAAATATTATGAAATAAAGACTTTTCATTTTTTAAATATAAATAATAACTAAATAAAAAGCATCAATCTATGAACAAGCGCTGTATTGAAATGACTAATAATAAATATTTCTTACGTTATCTACGTATCATAGCTACAACGCTTCTAAACATTTTATGAAAGTAAGAAAAAAATAGCATAGATTTATTTATATAAATTAAGACTACCCCAACGTATTAAAATAGTCTAAAATAATATATAGTATATAATAAGAATCATCAAATATTAAAATGAGATACAAACCAGAGCAGCTCCTCGTAGTTGAAATTAAATAGATCAATGTGCAATTCCACCGTATTAAGGAGCTGAATGGCAACTGCCATATGACTTGGCTAGTGTGGACGTCCTGTCTCTAACGGTCATCAGAAGAGAACGAATTCGCGACTCTTGAAGACGTTTCGAAACCTGAATTGAAATTCATCGACAATATTTGGACTAGATTGAAACGCTAAGTGACATATTACTTTCTGCTATAATTCAGCGAATTATATCTCAACGTTCCTAAAAAGGCTTTGAGATACAAAACCAGATAATAACCAAATATATTCATTTTAAGGTATCTCGAGAACCTTTTTTGGATTTTTTTTATTAAGAGAAAGTATTTTCTTACTCGGAGATTTCAAATCATACATCCTGGTTTACTAATGATGCGAAGTAAGGTGTCATAGAGAACAAGAATAACTGACGGATCGAAAAAATGAAACGGTTCCTCATATAACAAAGCCGAGCATCTTGGAAGATTTTCCGTCGATCTGCCGTCGCAGTGGGAATGCTTTTTGAATGATTTTATTGCTTTTGATGTGGATTTTTGACTTCTGAGAAGGGATAATTGTTTTTTGCACTCTCTTATTGACCAAAATTCGGTTTAAATATACTTTGATCAGCCCTTTTATATTATAAGTCCACAGTAATATCGGTAAGGATAGCTATCATATTTTTAAAAAGTGTAAAATCGAAACTGTGGAGCAATATGTAAGATACGACGTCTGCCTATAATTATTCTTCCGCTTATTTTCCCTGCGAGATTTATATTTTGGTCTTGACATAATATAATTAGTTTTAGAACTTTCATAAGGTTAGGTTTGGGTTTGAACAGCAAATGGACGTTTCGCAACTGTCAAATTGAGGTTCATGGACACTTTAGAGCAGCATATTAGCGCCTATCATTTAAATTATATTTTCGCTAGTAGAAAAATATATCTACTGGTGAAAATGTATTTGGACTCTACTAGTGAAAATATAACTTTACCAAAAAAAAAATACCAATAAAATAAATAAAATTACTACATATAGAAAAGTTGTGATCATATAATTTTATTAGCACCTGCCAAATAATTTATATTTTCATTGGTAAAAATATATATCTACTGGTGAAAATGTATTCCGATATGATGAAACTAAGTCCTAATAAACCATAGCAGAAACTGCAGTGTTGCCGTTCGATTAGATACCTTCTTTGATATGTTGAGCGGCATTTGTTTTATATTTTGCTCAGTTATACTTGAAGACCATGAAAAAAAAAATTTTCGTCCCATTCCAACCTCACAGACAACTCATTCAATGCCATCCATTCTAAATATTTTCTCAGATTGTTTTTAGTCTTTGCAGTGACGTAGCTATCGTGGGGCGAGAGAGGCGGGCCGCCCCGGGTGGCACGTGCTTGGGGGCAGCATGTTTGCGATGAGATCGCCAGTGTGGTACTTAACCCTAAATGCACTAATATATAAAAATATATATCCACGAATAGCAAGAGCTTAACAATAACCAATTAATTATTATAAAAAATGCTGATTTTATGACCATGCAAAAAATGTATAGTTAATCTAATTAATATTTTATCCCGGGCAATTAGAATAATAGCAATAAAATTATTATAAGTTTTAAATATAAAATATTAACGTTATAGATTCACTGTTTAGTTATTTTTTTTAGATAATGTATATATGTATATTACAAACCAAACTTATCTGCTCAGGGCTTCAGAGCTTCCGTAGTGAGTGATACAATAATGATAAAATTGCACATTATAAGAGTTTTTTTAAATATTTATCTTTAAACAATACACATGTTTTATATGCATATTTATAGATATGTTTATTTAAAAATGATATACCTAATAGTTGTATATGTGTATACTATATTTTATATGTTTACTAATAATTAAATGCTTAGAAAAATATACATATTTATAATTAATAGTAAATTAAATTAATCAAATAATTGTAAAATATATTCTTACAATAATATACAGGCAATTATTAATATTTTTTATAATACTAAATTATATTAATTATTAGTTACGAGCAGAGTCAAAAGATGTCACTGAAATATTAAATAATAAAATATAATTTAGTGGACTACTGTGAATTAATAAATATATGTACATTGATTCATATTTTAAATAATTAACTTGAATTTTTTTCTCTGATTTATAATAATATTACAAAGAAAGATGCTTTTAATAATATATGTTTTGCATAGTAACTATTATATTTAATTTTGAACTTTTTACTTTAATAAAATTAAACGATTTTGTTCGATAAAATTAATAGTTTTTGGAATGGAAAACCAATAGACATAAATATCAACAGCACATTTAATTTTGTATCCTAAATAAAATATAAGATTCTGCCTGCTTATTTCTTATATAGCTAATGACTTTATAATAGCAATTATAGAGCTATCATATTATTCCCATAAATTTTTACATTTTAGAGCATCATTTAATTTCACTATCGCCTATCATTTAAATTATATTTTCGTTAGTAGAAATATACATGTACTGGTGAAAATGTATTTGGAAAAATATAACTTCACTGAAAAATACACATTTATGTATCGCATATAAATAAATAATTATAAGTATGTAAATGTATATATTACTGCGTAACTGGACTTCACCTAATGAAACTTTTAAAAATCTAATTAGTTTTAGAACTTTCATTAGGTTAGGTTTGGGTTTGAACAGAAACGTCAAATTGAGTTTCATAGACATTTTAGAGCAGCATATAATTTCACTAGCGCCTATCAATTAAATTATGTTTTCGCTAGTAGAAATATAATTCTACTGGTGAAAATGTATTTAGACTTTACTGAAAAATATATCGCATGTAAATTTTTATAAATATACAGATAATGTTATCACTTAAATATCCTTTTATATATATTATTATATTATTGTTTATGTTATCGTAGGATATTTCTCAATTTTTATGTAACCGTATAAATAGGCCAGACCCACTGGTAAGAAGGAGAATCAGAGTGGGATTTGTGAACGGAGGCCGAACGCTAGACGTTGCTTCGACTGTAAATAATTAATTCAAATATTTATTAGAGACAACAAATGAAAAAAATAAAAGAATTACAATAAGTGAATTAGAACATTATTTTTGCTCCTTTATGACAAAATAAATAATAATAAATATATAAATGTATATAGGTATTGAGTATGCTATGTGTATTTAAGAGAAGGAAAAGTTGACAAAAAAATATATTGATACTGTTTTTAATTATATACTCACTAGAACCAGAATAAAAGCTAGTCATTTATTCAAAGCATCATTTGAGAGATAAGCGTCTTCTTCACTTAAGCTATATTAAACTTAAACTAATTTTAGAAAAAAATAATTCATATTTACTGTTTAACAACAAAAAATTGGTTGACACCATAAGCCGAGGGTGTTGAGATATCTTGGTACATATATTTACTTCCTCACTGGGATTAAAATTAATATCTAATCAATTAAATGTTAAGCAATACTATTTTATTTGGTATTTGCCACAAAACCCATACTACTGCTGCAAGATATACAAGGTGAATTGTTGAGTCTCAATTATAAGATGCATAAGGAACTAAAGTAAAACATTACGATAGGATAATCATCATCAGAATTTAATATGTAGTATGATTACGTGTCTATCTCGATTTAAATCTTAAGAAGTTATACTTGTTTTATTAATTTCAACTCACATTTCAAATTAGATATAAAATGAAGTTTCGGTGTCTGAAAAAATGATGATATGGTTAAATTTGATCGGTGGGTCTCTAGTATACATTATACAACAATAATTAAAAACTTTCACGTATCATACAAATATTTTTTCAACACATGTAAACCAACACTCAAGTGAGAAATATACCGGTAAGGCCTATACATTTTTATGGTCATATAAATGGCTCTGTCTCTGGCGATTCGCGACCGAGCTTTGATTTTTTGCTCATAACAATTTGGCGTCATTAAGGCGTCATTACGTGCAAATTGTGCACGACTTATCCGAAGGTAACGATCCATGAGCTGGGTCCGAAGGTAGCCGTGATTTATGTGGGCGAAAGAGCCGCTCCAATACACCCTCGTGTGATAAGACGAGCATTATTGAGCCAATTTGCAGAACGGATCATAATTGCACGCCATTATTGGAACCCTTTCATGCTAGCGAGCGTCGTGAAACGCGAAGTAATCGAAGCTTTCGCGAAACAACAATGGGCTACTTTGCGAAATTAAAAGAAAAACGAGGGTTGAGCGATCACTAAAGCAATTTTTGCCTTTTACATTGATTGAAATAGATAGCAATATACGATTAAAATACTATGGGTATCACGTTTTCTACATAAGAACTTCATAATTGACAACAACAACCAATCAAAGGCAAACTCTTGATCACGTAATGGTCTTGACGTAACGTCTTCATCTTGAAAGTAGCAGTTACATTTTAGAATTAACATAGTAAGACAAAGTTTCATTTTGTGCGGTAGATGGCCGCAAAAAAAAATTAGGATGCATTCCATAATTTTCAAAAACTCCATAATTCTAAAACAGTAAGTTAAAATATACATAGAATTTTTTAAAAAGTTTATTAAAAATTTCAAGAAAATAATGTGGCCTAAAAAATTCCTTGGAAATTTTACAATTACAATTCTTAGGCTAGAATTTGTATCATAAGCACGAGTAATGGCTGAAGTTATTTTTGAAAATTCAATTCCCGATAAGCAATTCATGGCGCACGCGTATCGATTGCACAAGACAGCTGACATGCCAGCTTGCTCGCGCTGCAGTCGGCTTTAGCCGTTCCCTCGGTACGGTTGTCTATAGCCGATTTTTTGAGCGATTACGTTTTTTAATTAGCAAAATTAAAAAAATATTAAATTTTTAGAATCGTTTTACAATCCCAAGGCATGCGTCGCATCTACCGCATGTATGACCCGCACGCACCTGGTGTATATCTATAATTTTTATAATTGAACCATTTAATTTGGGAGATCAGATTTGACTAAAGAAAATAATATAATTTATATATATTCATATTTTCTCAATAGAAAGAATTGATATACATAGAGCAATGTATCGCATAAAAAATAATAATAAAAATTTACATCATTAATATTATCATACAAATGATGAATTTCAATTTATATTTTCTCGAACACCAAATCTAATCGTCGAGTGTGTTCCATGACACAATAGAACCCTTTAGAAGGGTTAAAAAAAATTTTAATTCATAAAATGCATATTCATTCCTTGTAACACAAATTCGATTGTAGTCACACATACAAAAGACAAGCAATATACATATTTTTCAATTATAATAAATAAATTGTTTAATATTAGAAATAATAAAAATAATAATAATTATTTAAATATTAAAAAAAATATTGTAATATTTATTATTTAAATATAAAATCAAAGCGTGAGAAAGTGAGAATATATATTAGCTATTTCATGACTAGGCGCTTTTTTTAGTCCCCATTTTTTTGTACAATGAAAATTCCCTATGGACGCATGAGCTCATGACCGAATCGATTAATTATATTCGGCATAAGTGCAGGTATTTCAAACGTTTACAACAATAGTTTAACGGTTTGCGATTTCCCTTGCGATTTGGATCGATTTCAAAGATGAACCCTTTGACAGGATGAAAAGAATTGCGATGACTGTGCAAATTCGAGGCAGTTAAAATCTATGAGCGAATATTGTCAAAATTTCACAATTGAAGGTATATGCTATTTAACAATATTTTTAAAACATTGTATCATTCTTGTATTGTATTATTTTAAAGTAAGTTTATTATTTTGTAAGTTACGAGCTTTTCATGAGTTTTTGTGTGTGTGTTTGTTTCTCCGACGAGATAACCATGCGATAAAGATAGGGTGAAATACGTTTTAAGGTAAACGTGCGCTTAATAATTGGGAGTCTACATTATTATATAAATATTTTCAGAAATAATTTCAATAATTGGGAGTCTACATTTGTTGTGTAACATTTAATAATCGCTCTTCAAATTAAATTTTCAGGTCTCGTTTTGCATTTTATTTTGGAGTTGAAAAAAATAAACGATCACCGTTTACGATTCTCATGAACAAATTGAACATAGCTCGAAACGTAAAAATAATTCAACGGCATAACAAGCGATATTTCGCCTTCATTATCGTGTTTTTCGCCGTGCCAAAGGCATTTTTGCTCAACTGTCTTCTCTGCGCACTGACATTCAAACCGCTTTTTCGTCCACAATCAGAGCTTAATTGAAGCTTATTTTATTCATCTCGTTATCGACCGAGCTTTTATTTTTGCGATGAATTTATTCAAAGGCGCCGCCGAGGCTTTTCGAAAAATGTTTTCCTACCTAATTGACGAGTGTAAAAATGCGTTTCGCGTCCCATAAAGTCTCCTTTTTCGAGCGAGCAGACCCGCATGACCCGCATACGTCGAAAATAGGATCGAACCTCACCCGCAACCTTTGCAACTGTCGATTAGTGAAAACGAGCAACGGAACAATGGATTTGAAAAACGACACGATAAATTCTTAGATGCGTTAGATGCATGAGCAATTTAAATTGTTATGATTTAAAATTCAAATTTAAGAGACAGTTATTGAGAATTCTATAGAAATACATAATATATATTTAAAAATTTTATTAATATGGTTTTGAAGTATGAAGAAAATATTTCGGATGGTGGTAGATCAAGAGAATATAGCGGACGCTTCTTGATTGCCATTTAAACTGGCCTAGTTTTAGGATCCTGTCGTTATCGAGTCGGATTTATACATTCAGAGGCTCTAGGCTATTCCACTTTTGAGGCCCCTTCAAGCCCACCCATTTTCAAGAGTAGCGGAAAATAAATTAGAAGTGTTAATTTAAAGGACATAAATAGAATATATTAATGGTAGTAGAATCATAATAATATCGGGGACCCGACAAAGCCGCGCCGGACAATCCCGCGCCGACTAAGCCGCCCCGACATAGCCGCGCAAGACAATCCCGCGCAATACAACCCCGACATTGCCGCGAGGATAAAGCCGCGCCGACATTGCCGCGCAAATCAAAATTATAAAATTGAATAAAATGAAAGAAAATGATTTTTTTAATTCTAATTATTTTGTTTTGTGGACAGCTCTATCACTACTGATTCGCTTTTTAAACAGTTAGTCATAGATTGGATGATGCTGGACAGTTACAAAATATACCGAAATGAAAATAAATCAATACAATATCATTAAAAAAAGGTTAGGTTGTTTGGTTCTACAGTGAAAGTCGGCGCGAGCGGTAGCGAGACGCCTCCCTTTTCCTATATATATATTTGTAGTTATTAATAAATAAAAACCATGTTATAAAATTAATTTTGCTTTGACTTTGCGCGGCTATGTCCTGCGCGGTTTTGTCGGGGTGCCAATAATATCCTTACATAAAAAACGATTATTAACGATTTAATCAAAGTGACGTTTACACCACTAAACAGATTTTTAAATTAATTAATTAGTTAATCAAATAATCAATTAATAATTCTTGGATTAATTAATTAATTAATTAATCCCAGAAATATTTAGTATTGCGATATTAAGTCTGATCAAATCAAAGATACTGCGTTCTTAACGTGATGACCTGTATAGAACACAAAACTATTTTTTTAAATAGAGTCGAATTTCGGTCATTAATTCTGGTCAAATTTAAGATACTGCATAAGTAATGTGATGAACTGTTACCCAATATTTCGTTAAGAATTACCAATTATAATATATAGAACTCAAAATTCGTTTTTAAATAGAGTGGAACTCGGTTTAGTGTTTCGCAATACGTGTAAATTTTTTAATAAATTATATTACTATCTTCCTAACTGAGCCAAATATTCTTCTAAACAGTCAATGATTCTTATTACATTGAAGACATGCCTTTTGAAAGAGAATTTTCCACTCAAAATTTGAAATTAAAAATATTTTATCCATACAGTTGCTAAGTAAAATAAAACAATTCAATCTTGAATCAATATTTCCCAATAATTGGTTTAAGATTGTTATTTTGTACAGTATCAGCAGGAGTGTAATTTGAAGAGTAGGTGGAGGCATTTGCCCTCTCCTTGAATTTGGCGAGAAAAGTGCATGTCATTTAATTAAATACTATATATCATATTGAAATAAAAAATCCCTGATTTTAAACCAGAAATTCTCAGGTTATACCAAAAAAAAACACGAATCTATTGCAAAATTAATTTTTAAAATATGTCATTTCAGTAAAATCATATTGGAGTACAGTTTCTCCGGTAAATATATATTTTTACTAGTGAAAATATAATTCATATGTAGTAATATATACATCATTATTTATTTAATGCGATTTAAAAATGTTACAGTAAATGTGTATTTTTCAGTAAAGTTATATTTTCACTAGCGAAGCTCAAATTCATTTTCACTAGTAGATATATATTTTTTATTAGTGAAAATACAATTTAAATAATAGGCGGTAGTGAAATATATGCTGCTCTAAGATGTATATAAAATTTAATTTCATAGTTGCGAAACGTACATTTTCTGTTCTAACCCAAACCTAACCTAATGAAAGCTCTAAAATTATAGTAAGTAATATTTTGCATAAAATATGATTTCAAAAAATATGTCATAACGATAACTAATTTTTATATTTATTTGTAGCATAGAAATGGTTAACTCGTACATATATATTAATATTTATTCAATAAATTAAATTACGGTATTAAATTGCATTTTTTCATGAGGCCCGGAATCATTGTTTTTCCAGGGTCCAGGTTCTCTCTCGGCGGCTCTGGTTACAGAGGAGATCTCGTCTATGGAAGAGGAGAAAGTAGCTGAGAAACCCCTCGCTTCAAATGGATTGAGGGTCTGTAAAGTGCAAAATTTTGTTGAAAAGCTATTCAATGACTATGCAATGTCAAAGAGTGTCATTGGATATGTTCTAGCTAAAGTTCCACAACAACAACAAAAATAAAAAAATAATTGAGCTATCAGTGATAGACATTAGTTATTATAATATGAATAATTAAAAAAAATTATAATAAATTCAAATCATTAAAAATATACGTGTATTTTGTAATAATCATTTTTATATGAATATTTTTAGGTTTTGTAACGAATCAACTAATGTGTAATGGAATTGCATACCATTGTATTTTGTATAGTTAGTATTTACTTATTAATAATATTAAAAAAAAAACTAAATCATCTTATAAAAACAAGTCAAGATTACGCATTTTTGATAAATGCAAACGCGCACGCATGCAAATTGCAAACATTCGTTCGCAATGCTTTCAAGGCATGCATTACGTCTGCTTCGAGGTTTGAGGCGATAATCGGTAATTACATCGATGCCATACGATCCGTCCGTCCAAAGAGAAGAAGGAAAGGAGTGGGAGGAGGAGGAGGAGAGCGCGTGCTCGCCGAGGGGCCTGTCCTCTCAGTCCACCACCTGGCGCATATCATTACCATCAGGTGCTCAGTTGCTGTGAGCGAGTCGGATCTCGAGACATCTTGCTTGGGGCGACACTTTGCGGTGTAATTTCGACAAGAAAAACAATCTCTCTCTCATTGCCTTGCCGGTGCCATTCTCCTGCTCGTTTGCCATATTCGCACGTCGTTTCGCCCCAGCGTGAAAATTGATGCTTGGCGAAAACACGAAAAAATCCATCCAGTCCCACTGTATGTGGACGTGTAGATATCTCACGTATATATAGCCATCAAAAATGAATGTACTGAAGGAAAGAAAAAATAATATCGTCTCACTCCTATATAAAATAACGCTATAGCGTTTATAATCTTAGAACTCGATTGCCTTTAAAAATATAACTATACCAAGTATGAAACGTGATTTTTACGGGAATTCATATGTGATTAAAAACTAAGCTACTCGAATATATATTTTTTGGCAAATATGTAAAAAATATCTTCGTACATCATAATAGTTCATATAAGTTTGAATTCCTGCTTTTATTATCTAAAACTTGGGCACTTTTCATGCCTTCAAAGATTAGAGTTAATATTTAAATTATCATTAAAAAAAATGCAGAATTTTCACTCCATGATCATAACGAATATTACATTACATATCAATATTGAAAATGTAAACAATTTATTGAATCTCATCCTTTTTAAATATCTTTGAATCACTAGTCGTAAGTAAATACTGATTTTTTTAATATTAAAAATACATATAAATACATTCTTTAAAATTAAATATAAATTACTGATCTATAACCATTTTCTGCTAACGTATGTATGTCAAGTACTACTTCTTATATTTGTATTACTATTAGCCATATTTTATCTATAAAGTGGTTATAAACTAGCAGCTTGTATTTACTTTTATTGAATGTATTTTACTGTATTCCTAATTTTGTAATAAAAATATCAGATCACATTATTTAAATAACTTAGCCGAGGTATTTACATTTTTTTTAAATTACGGCAATTGTCGTTTCCTAAAAAACCCACATAACTGACTTTTTATACAGTTTTTACCTCCTCATTTTTTTAGATCAAAAAGTATAAACTTAAAATTCAATTATTTGTATAAAGGTAAATTATTTATAGAACCTATTACTTAGTTAAATCATGAGTTAAACATGAACCTCTAGCGTTATTCTTACTTATATGATATATGTATAATTTATACTAATTTTTTGATTTATAATATAAATATTTTGATTATCAAAATATCAGTAAAAAACAATTTTGAGGGTCTTCGCAATTTAATGGTATATTAGAACTAAGATCAGGTTTGTATTTATATCATTCTCAGTAGGAGTTTTTCTTTAGAATTTTTTTTTTATTTCTCGTTTCTAGATCAATTGTATGATTTATCGAGAATTTTATAATATTAATTTAAAACTCGATATCATACCCTAATTTATTCTTATAATGACGTAATCAAACGTGTTTGAACATATTGTAAAAATGAATGTACGAAATATTAAATATATAAAATTATTATATAAATATTAAAACTATACTTTGCTATATTCTTCAATGTACAAAAAATAATGCTGTAATTAAACGGCTTGTATTTTAATGCACTTTTTTTTTAATCATAAACACCTTTTTTAATAATTTTCATTGATAACAAATATAATGCATGAAAAATAAACTATTCAACATGTAACAAACATATTGAACATAAAAAACAAATATGCCACTTTGAATAAATAGTTTTCGCTAAAAATGAATATGTTACATTTCGTAATTATGTAAAACGTTAAGAGCTTCTGATCGTTTTTAAAAAACTAAAATATTAGATAACATATAAATATGTAGATACTATGTCAAAAAGATCTGTTTCAAAGTGTAAAATATTAAATTAGCGTTTGAGTGTACATAGTGCATAATATCATTTTTTTAGTGCAGAGTAATAAAATTTATATTCGTGTGTACAAAGTGCATATTATCAAAAGTTTAATGCAGTTATATATAACCCTAATAAAACTGATTGCAAAAAATATATATGTGTACAAAATTTTAAAAGAAATGTTAAATATAAGCTAAGCACACACGTACGGATTTGCCCGTCGGACATCTGACGGATTTGTCCGGGCTTGGCCACAGACGCAAATTGTACGAGCTCGGACAAATTCTTATCGGACACCAGATTTACGTGTTTTTATGTAAAATTTTGTTTACAATATATGATGTTTTACTGTCTTTGATAAAAAAAATGGAAAAAAATACATTTTCAACGGTAACAATATTGAGTGACCAATGGGTCATAAAGTAATAAAACCTTATTTAGATATTTTACACAATATACCTACCGATGGCGGCAACTTTGGCACAAATTAATAAAGACGAGCGGAAATGGCCAAGGTCATAAAATCACTTAACGTTAACCATATTTAACTCTTTATCGAAGAATGTCAGAAAAAAAAAATTTATCTGATTGGCTTTCAATTTTATTGAAGCTGAGATGCCATATGAGCTCTACTTGGAGTATTGTAGAAGAAAAGTTTAATTTATATAGTGCTTAAAGTAAATTCTAAATTTAAATGACATTTATTAATAATAATAATATATACATACATATATGTATACATATATCTTGATCTCTTCATACATTTTCAATAATGATAATAGCTTTAATTTTAGTATAATTAAAATTATATTTTTTATTTATATATTAATATATGTAATATTTACGTATCTAGAGTCTCTAAGTGCATCTTAAATTTATATTATTTTTTCTATTGTATAGTGATGTAATAGAAATGGGTCATAAAGTATTAAAACTTTTAAAAAAATTATACGTTGGCGGCAACTTTGGCGCAAATTAATAAAGGCTCGGGTCATAAAATTATTTAAGCGACAAATTTTAACAAAAAACACTGTAAACGGTCGTTTACGCGAGTGCGATCTCTGCTCAGATCTGCTTGTCCGTGTCCGATCCGTTCGTTTTGAGCACGGACAACGGACAGACAACAGACGGATCTGTCCGAGCGTTTTAACCCCACACACTGGCGGATTTGTCCGTCGGACATCCGTTTCGGACAAATCTGATGGGCAGATCCGCCCATGTGTGGCCAGCTATACCCTAGAAGATGACAAATATTTCCGATTATTTTGAGGACTAAGATTGTTCAGAAAACAGAGATTTCATCTCACATAGAAAATTATATTTCTCTGGCAGATTAACTAATTTTATCAGTAATTATAGAAAGAAAAAAATAAGACTGATGATAAATATCAGACTTTTATTAATATTAAAAGCGTTGCTTTCTAAAACATTACTTTGAAGTAAATAAATAAGTAAGTTTATTAATTCAGTTTTTGTATATAATTTAATAAATAAAATAGTTTTATTCTAAACTAAGTGTAAGTTGTAGTATTGATATGTAAAATGCATATATTTGTATATTTTTAATTAAATTCTCGAAAATTTGTATAAAATTTAACGGTTTTGAGTAAAACTAATTTTCAGTATAAACATGTTGCATTCTTTTAGATGCATGATTAGATTTCTGTATCTTACTATTTAACTATGATTTATTTGGATCAAAATAAATATTAACGAACTCTAAAGTACTCTAGTATTAATCTGTACATATCCTCATTATATACTAATTTATATATATATAACTTCGCCATATAAAATAGTACTAACAAAAACATAATTTTTTGTAGCTTTACAAAATCAAATATACAAAGCAGGTAACGAATACGAATATAATGAAAAAATATAATAGTAAACCCTTCATCGCATTTCGGCTGTTTTATATTATATATAATCCTTTAAGAGCACTATTGTAAAATAAAACTTAAAATATTTAGATAAAAAGCTTCAAGTTTACCGTTTAACAAAGAAGCTTATGCGAGATTAAAATTTCATTTGAAAATTACAGATATTAAAATGATTGTTAAATATATAAAATGTTATAGTTTATGTACTAAGCAACTAAGCTAACATAAAAAATGGTTTGATTTTAACTTTTTTTTAAAAACAATTTTATGGTAAAAATATGCCACAGCTTACATTTTTAAAACATTATTGTTGTACCTAATAAGAGGGCATCTACCTAAATAATTTAAGGAACTATAAAATAATAATACAGTTACTGTTATATGATACTAATCAATGACGAAAGGATATCTCGATTACGATAAGCTAAAGCTCATCAGCTAAAAGCATTAACTGTCCCCTCTTTAAATGGTATCTCAAGTACAAGTTTAATTTTGCAAAACGGTGAATGCTTTAGGAAGACTGCTTTGGGTCCTATCTCAAAATATATGTTTAAAAGCAAAATTACAAAAATAAGCATTAAGCGAGAAAAAAATTCACACGAGAGCATATAATATCTATGCTGAAGTATTGTTGTGAAGCTTGTGTGGCATTTGAATCATGCGTAATGATTACAAAAAAGCCGAGAACTATGCGTAAGTTCACCTGTCCCTTAGAGAAATGCGTTAAAGCGGATACCACAGAGCGAACGCAGTGATTTTAGTGGGTAAAAACTTCACACTATAAATATTGTTCATCTCATTAGTAATAAAACTAATGAGTTATTAGTGATCGTCGAGAGTAACTACAATTTTTTTTATAATAATTATATTAAATATGAGATAATATAAATATTTAATAAATCAAATTTACAAACATTAAATAACTGTCTTGATAATTGTTACACGCTAAACCCTGCAACCTGTACCAATAATACGAATTTGAAGAAACTTTAAATTATGTTGCTATTAAGAATATTAAATTGTGGTTAAATAAAAAATCCTATTCTTAATTTTGCAATTATTATTTTACAGTTACTATAGTGCTAATATATTATATATTATATTTTATCAAAAAAACTTAGCCTATCATTTACTGCGTAAACAAATAAATATTTAATATATGCCTTTTTATCACACATTATTAAATATAAATCAAAATAATGCCCCAGTTTTATTATAATAAAAAATCCTTTAAGACTTTAATAAATAATCAATTTGTCATACTAAATTGATTTTTATTACGATTATTTAAAATAATAAACATTAATAAGCAACGATTAAAAAATCATGTTTTCGTTGCGAAAACCACCCATAACTTTTATAATTATACTCGAATGTAATAAATACATAATTCCGATCGTTAACTTGCGAAAATATTCGCTTAAAAATACGCACAATTTGTCATTGACTGTCAACTCAAAGCTCGGCGAAACGATGAAAAAAAAGTAAATATCGCAATGACAACTGTTTTGCGACGCATGTGAAAATCCATATACGATTCTCCAGGCGAGTTGCGCAAGAGCAAAAATGTCAAATATGCCCGCATTAATATTATATTGTATGGCGGCCGAGACACACGTGCAACGTATACCTTATTAATCACGACCGAAATCGGCACCTGTTTGGGTATAATGAAACGAGAAAAAAAGTCGATTTCATTGTCTCGGTCCCGGGAATGCGCTCCCGTGCCGACGGGTTTGCGACTTGTGCCGGAAGGTAAAAATTCCCGTATTGACAGTTGACACGCCGGTGCGGACAGATAAAAATTAAAATTGGCGTCAAGTGGCGGACCTGCCGTTATGCGGGCTTTTTGCGGTCCGAGTATTGGTATGGTCCAAAAAAATGAGAGTGCACATGATCGATATCGACGGAAGCCGAAGAGACGGAGACGTCGATTATGTCTCCAAAAAAGTTGTAGAATTACAATTGTTATTGAAGAGAATGCTCATATAAAAATGTCTTAAATAATTTTAAATCATAAAATATGAGAGTATTATTTTTTAGATGATTAGTTTATATGTATACTATAATATAATAAATTCATGTTTATACAAAGATGTTACCATACGTAAATTTTCACAGTCAAAGATAACAGAAATCAATGTCTACTACAAAACAGGCAAATAGTCACTTTACCATACACTACAAACATTTTTTTATTGCTCTTCTAAGTAATATAATACATAGTTGGGAGATTTTTATACCTTTTTATGTAACAATAATATATTTTAATAATCCCGTATAAGTCGAGTATACGACTTGTGACTCGGCCCTAGCACGCGCGAATGCATGTGGAATGCTTGCACTACACTCTCTGGAAGTTGGCCAAGGTTGGCCAAGGACGGAGAATATAGTGGGTTACTTCAGTCGAGCTCGGTTCTGCCCGCTCTAAAATCTCTCGGAAGTTGTCCGAAGTTACCGAGAACGGGAGGTAAAGTGGAGCTAATTCAGTCGACTTGGCCAGCTTCAAGCGCTTTCGAACATTGTCGGCAAAAGGACCGGAGTCAAAGGGACCGAAGGCGGAACTGCTCTTTCGAGCGCAAGCGGTGAGATACTTCCATTTTCACTCTCTCGCGTGTTAAGTGACGAGAGTGAGAGAGATAATGATATGGTGTTTCGCAAACTGAGATAGAACGAGTACAATTTCAGTATGCGCGTAGGCGTCCTATGGTTATCACGCACGTCGAGCGCTGCATCGTGGTCACGTGGTCAAGTAATAATACCACATGCTTATCGGGGACTTCAACAGACTCTTACTGACATCTTTGAATATTTTAGGGCATCAAAAGGGATTAATATTATTTTTTATAGTATATTCTTCTAACAGATTTTTTTCATATAAAATTAAATAATTAAAAAATAATAAGTAGTATTTGATTTTGTTAAAAAAAATCGTTTAGAATATCCTTATATATTTTCCTAGATCGGTTTATATATATGTCACATTATTTAGAATCGATGGCGACAAATTGTAGGATAGTCACACATGTGGTGTTCGTATTCTGAAGTGAAAAGCCGACAAAGATTTTGCGTAAATTGAATATTTACGACCGAAAAGTTTTCACTGATATTGCATTGGTGAGTGCCCACACAAACTTTTATAATTATCAGTAGCGTATTTTAATAATATGACAATTTAAAAATTGCGATTATTTGGCACATTTTTCGATCGCGCGCAAATATGCCGGCTGTACGTGACAGAAGCCGCCGTCCGGACGGCATATGAAATTTGCGTAGATTTGCGTAACTTAAGTTCGGACAACTTCCAGAGTGTAGTGCAGACATTAGGATGTACTTTTTTCATATAGCTGAAAGGTAATTTTTAATGAAAATAAAATTAAACAAAATTAATGGTGAAATAGCATTTTAAATTTTGAAAGGTTAGAAATGAAAAAAATAGAATTAAATAAAATCATACGATTTTCTTATATTTAAATATACTATACATTGTAAATTTACTGTTAATTTTCATCGGAAAAGTAATTAAAAATCTATTTTGAAATATTTTATGATTTTCCATACAAGACGATCGTTTTTTATGTGGACGGTTACTGAGAAATTCCTAAAGTCTGCACAAATATTGAATTACTATTTCATTAAAAAATATTTATATAAAAATTTAAATAGATTTCTCGAAATATTTTCAAGGTAAGTAAATCGCAATTAATAACCAAATTATTGTTTTTAAAAAATCAAGCAGTTTTCTCACATCTTATCAGTCGATTTTGTCACCGCTCGAAAAGCCATATAGGATAAAATAACGATTGCTGAAATTATTCACCGATCAAGTATTTACTTTTTACGGTTACCCTTATCGCGATGAAAAATCGGCACGGCTTTACATTGTAGCTCGTTTCAAGTATTATTGAAACGTCCAGCAGCATAATTTAAAGCTAAAGGTCAATCGCGTTATACCAGTGTCGGTTTTTGCCGAAAACTCGACACCAGTTCTTAACCGCTGAAATCGTATATATTTATTATTGTGTTCGCTTTGCGCAAAAAAGCCGCTTTCCCGTTTCGGCAATATGTCTTTACCAAAAATATGCTCGGATCGAATTGCGATAATGAAATCGTTATTTATACACGAAAAAATATTAACAATAATGACGCCGAATAAAAAAAGCAATCTGGACCAATTGGCTGAGTAAATTATAATTAGCAGACTATATAATCAGGGGCTCATTGACAGTACTATGCAATCGACGATAAAAATATTCATTGTCTATAAAATTAAACCTTTGTCGGCTGAATATATTTAACTTAAGACATTCAGTGCAAAATAAAAGTTAATTGCTTTAATAATTGCAGTAACCAGCTTCGTTTTTGCGCCGACTATATGTAGTAAAAGTGATATTTATTCAATTTTTATTTTTTATTTTTATTTATTTTTTATTTTTGACCACCTAGCCAGACCTCGCGACAACATGCCTAAGTGCACTCGACAAATTCGAGTGACATTTGTCAGCACGTGTTAGCGTTCTTTTGCGTATCAATCCTCCCGTCAGTTATTTTTGCAACGGAATTTTAATGCTCAGTCGGCAATGTATCTGATTCGAGATTTTGTCACGCCATTTTGTTCCTGTCACCCGTCGGAATGCGCGCGTGTCCATTTTACAGTTAAAGGATTCGTCTTTATCGCAATACCCTAATTATCCCCGAAGCAAACGACCGCTCGGTGACGGCAGGTAATTGCCGACATTAACAGATATTTATACAATTTACGATATTTCCTTAAATTTCAAGTTACATTATTTATTTAAGAAGTAAAAATTGAGGCAATCAAATTTTAGGTTTAACTTTTAAACTCTGTATGTGCACTTTTGATCAAATAACTTTCAGAAAATAAACTCATTGTGTGTATAACGATAAAGCAAAATAAGTTTTCTATCTACAATAAAAAATAAATTACAAGAAAGGAAAATATTTGCAAAACATAAGTAAAAGCATTTTTACATAAGTAAAAAAACGTATATTATGCTTGATAAATTTTGGTGAAAAAAATCCGTTCCACAAGTAATATTCAATAATAAAAATATACGTGATGTAAAAAAAACTCATCTCAACAATTCCACTTCAAATAACACCATATTATAAAGTATTGTTTAAAATTGAGCTTTACATCAGCAGTGAATGTGAAAAAAAGTATTGCTGAAACTCAGTTATAAAATAAATTGAGAACAATTGATCGATCTTTTTCACGCCTGCACTACTGCCTAAATCTCATGAGTCCTGAGTCTCATAAAATAAAGTGCATATGTTTTGACATATGCACTTTACGGTTACAAATTCAGTCCTTCCCATTTTTAATGTTCACTGCATTTTAAGAATACACAAAATAAAAGAGTTCCGCTATTTATTTAACAAACGCAATTTTTTAACAGGAACAACGTTGTGTTCCTAAATAAATATTATACCGTAACTTTTAAGCAGGGCCGGCCTTATGATATTTAGCAGTTATTTTTGAAAATCATTACAGATTCGATTTATCTAGATTTTTCTAATCTTAAGGATGAATATGGTAATGATAAGGTAAAATGGAGTTAGGTCGTACGTGTTTCTGTTTTAAAAAAGTTATATTTGTGTTATTACTAATTGCTTCAAAACTCGTCATTAGTGTTTGCTATTTCTGTAATGTAGAAAACCGATTAGTTTAAATTGCATTGAGTTAACATGACTTTCACAAATGCGCTACAACAAAATAAAACAAATCAACGTGTATGTAATTGTAACATCACCATACTAAAACTGAAGTCAATGACATAAATTTGAATAGTCATTATATATTGTTTATATTGTAGATTTCAATTACTCTACTATAGTATGAATAAAGTACTTTACTAATATGCACTTTTTACTACAAAAATAATTTAATTTAACTTATATGTGATAACTTACGTTAATTGGTAATTTTATTTTTGAATTGTCATATTTTATCAGGCACTTCATTATATTTCATTTTTAGGACCTTCACCATAAGACAGGCAATATTTATTGAATGTAACAGTAATTATACTTAAGCCTTCTAAACGTGACTTATACTTATAACTCACCGAGCAAGCGTCATATATCACATTGGTCACAATCAATTACCCACCGTTTGGATTAATCTAAACCTAAAGGAAGCCGCACCCGGAGTAGGATAAACACAAAATCTCGTTACATGCTTTGGGGGATCTTTGTGAATGGCCAGTAGATTAGGACCGGTCGAGGATTTATCGAAACTTATGCAGGAATTTAATCGGCGCCTTCAGAGACTGTGTGGAGGCGTTCTCTGGGCTCCATTAGGGGACAACATTAAATTAAAAAGGACGAAATGAAAAAAAGTGTCCGGTCACATGACCACTCGAGGTTTTCTCGAATTAATTAAAAGCACTCGACGAGAATGCTTAATCGACTTTTGATTATTCCCTTTAGCCGCATCCAAATGATTCATTGGCGTTTACCGTCTCTGAAGATTCGCCTGTTTTCTTTAATGTTTCACCAGTCTATCCCGTTATATATTATTTTTTATGAACGTAATACAACAAAAAATCAAATATCTAGTTTCATAAACGTTTCTAGTGGCTTCAAGCCTTTTACAGTATTGAAAACAGCAAAAAAATTTTAGGAGAAATTTAATGCATATATTAACAAAGTTTGCCAAGCAAATACAACAGTTAAATTTAATATGCTAAGCTGCTGGTTATATTATACATAATGTTTTTTCTCAAAAAAATGAAAAATTATGCTTTCTTAATTCTCGATAAATTTAAACAATTCTCGATAATTGTTTTTGTTGAAAATTAAATTTTTACGTATAATTTTTAAATGCTTACCAAACGCAGCAATTTTGAAAAGAAGTGTTTTTAATCCCCAGAAGTCATGGAAGGTAGTTGAAAAAGCAACCGAGATTTTTAATTTGCTCTCCGAAAACATTGCTTAACAATATAAGTTTTATGACCGACTCTAGGTATTAAGATTATCAAGCATTTCGTTTAATGCGAAAATCAATCCCTTTAGAATGATTATCTTATTAAGACTTTAGCGAAGATTCGCTTGCCGACGATTTTAATGTAAATATTTACATTTACTTTTAGCAAAATACGAGTGAAAATATCATGTGATGGAAACTGACATTTAATAAATCATATCCAGTACACGATAAAATTAGAACTACATGGCATTCTAGGATAAATACTACCTACACCTTTTTAGAAATACATACTTCAGTTTCATTAAAATTGAAATAAGGGTGTGGTAATTCATGTTATTTATTGCATTTCAACTTTTTTTAATTAAGCAGTAACAAAAGAATATCATATAAGTATGTTACTTATTTATCATTATTTATTTACATCCGATGTATAAATGTTACAGCGAATGTGTATTTTTTGCAAAAGTTATATTTTCACTATTTAAGTCCAAAATATATATAAAATATTTCTGCCCTAAAATGTCTATGAAAAAATTAAAAATTTGACAGTTGCGAAACGTCTACTTGTTGTTCAAACCCAAACCTGACGTAATGAAAATTTTAAAACTAATTATAGTTTTAGAACTTTCATTAAGTCAAGTCCAAAATACAAACTAGGTCAACTCATCTCTCAGGGGAGATAAGCGGAAGAATAAATACTGTCAGATATCGCATCACACATATTGCTCCACAGCTTGTCTGCATTTTGATATTACACTATGTTTTAAAAATATGAAAGCTATCTTTACCGATATAACTATGGACTTCTAATATAAAAGGGCTGATTAAAGTATTTTCAAACCAAATTTTAATCAATAGGAGAGCGCAAAATCAATTATCACTTCTCAGAAGTCAAAAATTCACGTCAAAAGCAATAAAATCGTGTCAAAAGCAGTAAAATCGAACAAACGTTTGCCTCTGGTAAGCATTCGTTCACCGCATAAATGAAATAAGACTCAATATTGACGTGTAAATGCTAATAATACTATAAGATGTTGTCATTTTTCAAAATATCATTTCAGTCGGAATATATTAATGATATCTCATAGTGTATTAGTATGTTTTAACAAAAGTTTTTACCATTCCTTACATTCGTTTATATTTTAACATCGATAAAAGCAGACAGATTTTCTCCAAAAAAATACACAGCAGCTCAGAGCGCCGCGCCTTTCGTATATTTTTAAACGGTCTATGTGTATAGGTACTTTTTTGCGACAAGTCAAACATTTAAAGAATCGAATCGCCTTCACATAAAAAAATAAATAACAACAAAAGGAGGTCAAGAAGTGTGTTTAATACCATATAAAAGAGCAACGCCGTAGTGTCCGCGACAAACCTGTCTCATTAACGTTTCATTACTGCGCAATGACGGACCCCCTCGGAAGTGACCCTTGCCGCGGTCCGAAATGTTTTATTATCACAAAAAGGGCCGAAGTGGATTTTCACTTATTTTAATCGGGCGTATTTCAAAAAACCAACAACAACAATTCGATCGGATAGTCCGACCAGTTTGCCCGGTCGTGATTGCGTGCGCGGTCATTTGGCACGCGAAGAAAAAACCCTTCAAATTAAATAAGATTTAAGCCCGCCGCCGAACCGAACCACCTGTCACTATTGATTTAAGCCGCGGCGGTTCGATAAATAAAACTGTATCGGATTATGCAAACAGCTTTCTTAGCCGAGTATGTGTGTGTGACGATAATGGACAATATTGGAAAGGGCGGACGAGCGGGTTAATTCGCGACCTTCGATGTACATATACGATTTGAGATTTAAAAGTATATGCTTATAATTTTTTTGATTTTTATTCTTTCATACATTTATACTATAATATAAATATAGTATTTGGATAAATTTATTACATATGTTCAGATTTATTTAAAACATGCATAGACTGAACCAAGCGCATTAAATGCGAATGCCAACACATTTATTAAATATGTAGAAAATACGAAATAAAAGGTTTGCAGTAAAAAATTAACAGTAAAATTAGTATTTCGCTGGTCCTTCGAAGCTTCGGTAAGACGGCTTGCCCGCGAAAGTCAGGGTCGCACGCTTATTAAAAGATAGACGACGAAGGCTGATTTAGGTGCGTTAAAAAAACACGATGCTTATAAAAATTGAAGCGTTTTTTATTGCTGTATTTTCTCAGGTATATAATGTTATAAACAAACAGCATGTAATAAAGAGTTGTCATGAATTTAAAGCACAAGGAAAAGATAAAAAAACGAGTAGTTTTGATTGGGGTTTAACGACTTTATGAACAAATCTGTGTTTTTTTTTAATAAAGGCTTTAACCGCAAAAGAGAGCAGTCGCGAGACTTCTGTGGATTAAAATCAAGAAATTTGTTCCTAGGTTCGCCAAATGCATTGATATTCATATTAAATATGTTTAAAATTTAACAAAAGGCAATCCAAAAATAAATTATTTAAGAAATATTTTATTTAGTTTGTTTCTATATTTTTAGAATATTCTTCGTATGATATTGTATTAACAAAGTGAATTTACAATAGCAAAAATTGACGAATAAACAATAAAAATGTGGTTTTTTTCAATCGATATGGAATACTTTTTTAATATAGATGATATTTTAAAAATCAGTTATTATTGTTATTAATATGGGAGGAAATTAAAATATAAAATAATTTTACTATTAATTTATCAATTTATATTATATAATGTTTAGAACAATTTTAAATAAGTGATTAGGTAGAATTTTTTATTGTATTAAAAATAAAATAATACATAAGATATTTAAAGTAAAAATGGCAATATTATTATAGATAAACATAAATATGATATCTTATTTTTTTATTTATTAAATATTACAAGTACTAAGAAATAAATTTTGTTGCATAATATTAATAGTCTTTTTTGTGCAAATAATAAAATAATTAAATACATATACATACATATGTATGTATGTATCTTAAACTTAATAATTTAAATGATTTTTTTTAAAAAGTTTTTGTATTTTTTGTAACTAATCTTATGTTATTACTTTTGTTACGTATTTTTATAGCCCCTCTTGTGATTTTGGAAAACTGGTACAAATCAGATACTTTAATAAAGTTTAAAAGTATGTATTACTTCATAATATTGTAATAAGCAATAAATTAAGTAGATTGTGCTTTTCATGTGCAACCCATATATGAAAATATTTTTCAAGCACAATTTTAGTATATAAAAGATATGTTAATATTCTTAACAATGTAACATTTTTCTTACCAGATAATAAACAAAAAAGGACACATGATATATAATCATTGCTTTCTCAGTTATTATCGTTAGTTTTGAAAACTTTTGAAAAACATTTTTGAATACCGGACTTTTTTATAAAAAGCAAAATACATCAAACTACGTGTAAATATATATATATTTTGGTTGCAAATCTGACATTATTTTTCCTCAATTAATATATACGTGACAAACGTGCTGATAAAAATAAGCTACTATAAAAATTTAAAGCAATAAATTCAATATCGACATATTACTATTATTATTATTATTTTACTAATTATTTAAAAAATATAAATTTATTAAAAATAAGACTTCCTAGGTTTCCCCAATATGTCGTTTCGGCAAATTACTCAAAAATCCATAATTATAATAAATAATAATATTGCCTAGAACTCAGAGCTTTAAAGCTTTAAAAATATCATTATTTATTTTAATAAATTATGATATTTTTTTGTGTAATAATAAACCATATTAAATAATAAAAATACTTTTAAAATCCATTTTTAGATAATTATATCAAAACAATAATTTACCGAACATTTTCGAAAATGAAACGGTAATTTTTTAATTCATTAGCGTAAATGTTTTTGATTAAAAATATTCCAATAGTAAGTATCTGAGTGTTGTATCGATCAAAATAAATGGTAGTCTGACGAAGCAGTTTTTAATGATAATCTTTCTTGAATATCTAATGAATACAAACACTATAATTATGAATAACTAAATCCTTTATTCTTCTAGTTTATTATGTACTATTCAAGTGTCACATCTACACACAATAATAACAACATCTACATAATAATATTCTAGAATTAATTAAATATATTAATAAAAAAATAAACAACATCATCCAAACGACAATTTGAAACGCATAAAAAGCCCGGGTCACATTGAAAGCTCGCTACCGACCCCAAGGTGTGATTCTCACGACCGTTTTATAGGCTCACTCGCAGCGGGTGAAAAAAAGCTCGCCAGACAGTCGTACGAGTTGTGATTTTTACTTTATTATTTTTTATTATTATTATACTTTTATTGTTATGAATCTAATTGAGTTTTGGAAGCGCGTCGGCTACCCGCATGAGGCCGCAGGTTTACCGCTTTTAAATCTTCTTTGCTTTCTTTTCGTTTTATTTGGAGCCCGTCTACCGAAACTGTGCGCTGCCCACGCTTACACTTAAAACCTTTTATGTGTTTATGTTTATAACGAGATAACTTTTAAATATGATCGCGGTCCGTGACTCACCGATAGATGGGTATACCTACATAAGCAAAAATATGCGAATTTAATTTATTTAGTATATTAAAATATAACGTCTAAATAAATATTGATTGTAATAGCTGATTTACAGTCGGTGATGTTACCAACAACGCCCAAGGTTCTAATCACGGTCTTGCCGCGAAGGAAAAAACTATTAAATATTTTTTATTGATACTACTGCGTCTACACGGCGCACGTCGGCAGCACGACAAGCACAAAAAATAAAGATAATGAAAAAAAATGTTATATTCGAGGTTCGTGCTTTTATTTTGTTCACGAGCTGAGCGGCGGGTTTGCGCGTGCCCTGCTCGTTGAAGTCTTTTGAATTTACTGCCGCAGTGTATGTAGAAGACGTATAAGTAACTATTTTTTTTTAATGTAGAAAGAGATAATTAATTATGGCTTTCAACATATGTATTCATATGCATATTCTTATACACAAATGAAACATAAAAGTTTATTTAATTTACTATAGTTGTTCAGCCTTTATATTTTGGATCTAAAAAATCCTGAATAAAAGATTGAAGATTATAGGCGACAACGAGTATTAATAGGAAAACTAGCAATAAGTATAAGTTTGATATTTTAAGCAAGTTCTATTAATAAAAACATAACCATAAACTATGTTTATCTGCCGATACATATTAGTGTTTTAATGCTCATTTTTTGTCATTATGATATTAATATGGCATACGCGAAGCATTCATTTATCAATCAATGTTCTCTTGAGGAATTACTTTTTTTTCTTATTATTGATAATTAGAGACTATCAAAAAAGCAAATCGCTAGGAATTAATGGGTTATGAGAATAAAAGATCGATGGCTTAATCACATATTACGGTTCCAAACTACTCAAAAAAATAACCAATCTATTCAGTTTGAATTCAGGGGATTAAAAAACTGGATAACTGGTAACTTCTTATATTTTGAGTTGTTAGCAAGATAACAACGATTGGGTAAACTTTGCTCACGTTGTATGTTATAAGCCTTATACGCGTAGTAGGTAGTTAGGTACATACATACATATAGTGAGTGGGAAATGGGAGTCGGCGATGTGAAAATCGGAGATAACGCGACGGGACACGTTGATTTAGTGAACAGCTTTGCAGCATCCTTATCAGGAGCTGCTGGTACCGGTAAGACACGCGCTTGCTCGACTCTTGGTCGCAGGAAGGACGCTCAATCGCGATATTTTCAACGGATCCTTTGAGAAATTTAATTGGATTTACGAGCGTCGCGCCTGAATCCGTTGCTCCGTTATCTTTCTACAGAGTTTACAGTTCTGTTTTTTTTTTATTTATTTAATTATCAGTTTGCATTTATTAATGAAAGAAAATGGGGTTATAAAATAACATAGAAATACATATTACATATTTATATTGAGATTTATATGAAAACTATTTTTAAGGTGTTTCAAAAAATTATAAAAAACCTAGTTTAACTCGGGTGTTTGCTCAGGAAAATTGCTCAACCATCTACGAAGTATTTTTTCTTGGTTTAGTGACTTCACGTTATTGAACAGCAATTAAATTCAGGATAAATCTACTTCCTGTAAAATGCGTGCCCCATCTGTCCTCATTGCCACAACTTTAGACATAGCTTAGGTCACGGTTTTTTTATTACAACCTGCTGCATTATTTTTTTTAAATATGGTAATACCAAAAATAAAAACGTGGCATATTGTTTGAATAAATTCGAAGTTTTAAAACAAACATTATAGAAGCCAACACATATGGTGTAAGTTTTGAGAACAATTTAAGCCCTTAATTATTTTTGTTAACTCGATTGATAAAATAAGAGATTTATGAATAATTTATATTTATGACGAAAATATCTGACTTTGAAAATACATAAAAAAATTAAATTGAATTATATTCAATTATTTTTTATTTTAATTAATTAAATTTTAAGCTACCTCAAAAATTGAGTTCAAATCAGATATTGAAGATTAAACTTTCAATCGAATCTGTAGCATACATTTACAGAAGTACAGTAAATGTAAATACCAATCGGCCGTCGAATCATGTCGATACAATAATAATACGGTATTAATTACACTTGTGTGCAATAAATTAAAAGAAAATAATAAATTCACATCGGCGAGATAAAGCTCACTTGTGTCGACGTCAAAAACGAAAGCGTGCACTTTTTCAAAGTCGCCCTTTTATTACGACCTCGATCCGAATCTCCATTATATTCATATCCATCATAACCTAAATGCTTAACGGCACCAATCCTTTCGCTGATTATTCACCATTGTTGCCGTTTAAATTACAAGAAAGCGATCCATCATTCTGACGAACGCCAGACGCACGGAAATGCTTTGAAGACTCTTTTATGAATTTTTGATCCTCTTCTTTTTTTTCTTAAATTGTAATGAACATTTCAAATGTCATTAATGAATATAACCTCTGTACAATAATACTCACAGAGTCTTAAAATTATTTTAATCCATAAAACTTACATTTAGAAAAAAAAAACAACAATGCAGTAAGTGTAATTCTACATAATTATGTACAATTACATAAAAATCTTTATAAATTATAATATACAATATCATAATTTAAAATGTAAGAATCAGATTATTTTATTAATAATATTATAGTATAAAGTGATTGAATAATTGATATATTAGTTAAAAGTATCTGTCTATTATAATATCGCACGCTATATAACTAGCGGTCAGATAGGTATGGTAGTTTAATTGAAAGGACACGATTTCAAGCGCAACTTATGCGCTAATACAAGACCATGTTAATTAATCCACTCATGTATCGATTTATTCAATGTTTATAATAAATTTATAACATCGTGAGACGCGTACGGCGTTGGATAAGATGAAATCTCCATCGCGGATTCTGGGAATCGAGCTCATTAAAAGCGCTGGTACGTGCTTTTCACAAATTGCTTTTAATAAATATACGAAGCTTTATTCATAACGTATTATATACAATTATTCATCGTAAAATATAAACAAAAATCAGGCATTTTACATAATCCCTGTTGCGTTTGTGCAATTTATCCGCGAATTATGCGCGCGCGAGTCATGAAGTCATCGAGGCAGTTATGAAGTAACGTCCATTACGCTTTATTTGGCAATTCTTTTAAATGTTGTTATAATAAATTATGATACTTACGACCGCAGGAATGGCTCCTTAGGTCTTTTGGTGTATAAAAAATATGGTAAGTTAAATTTATGACCGCCGATATGAGATAAACGCTCAAGGGGAAATTCTTCTACGCGATACACGAATACAATGTTGGCACGTGGAAATTCAGCTTCAGGTGTGGTATATATGTAAAAATAATAAGTTTGTAAATGTAAATTTGTCAATTTAAAATGAATACATCTCTTGTAAGAGCAAGTAATAAAATTTAATGATAATGATCGCGTGTAATACGATCACAAACAAGTTTACACGTAGATGTACATGGTTAAGATGATATAATAGAATGAAGTATTTTTATTTTGCTATTTATTTTTTAAATAAGTATTGCTAAGAATTTCATATAAAAATATTTTATACTTTTGCGTCTGTATATATCATGTAATTTAATTAAAATTTTGTGTAGTATAGAGTTTGTTGCAAAACACGAAAACTTTGCTGTTAAACAAAACGTTAGCAGCTAGAGTCAATCTGCACGGTGTTATGGTGGAGTGCCGTCAAGTGAGTTATTGGTGGAGGCACTTTTTTGAGCAGCTATTCCACATTTTTAATCTATTTTAGCATTTTAAAAATGTATTTTTTGCCTTTTTTCAATATTAAAAATCAAAGTGATTTAAGAAAAATTTATTCCAAATTTTTGTATATTTTTGAAACACAAACCCTAAAAAAACAAAACGCTATTTTTAGCATATATTTGTATATTTTACAATTTTAGATTTTATTTGCATCTATCGAAAACTCAAAATGTGTATTTCTAGCAATTAGCATTCAAACTATGAGATAAGATTAACTTACTACTTATTAAAACTGTATTAAATAACTACATACAAACGGCAGTATATTTATTGTAAATCTTCCGCTGTAAGACAATTAATGACTACAAGTAAGTAATGAGACACTATTTTAATAATTATAAACTATTATTACAGCTTACAATCAATAGATGTCACTAGGCATGACTTACTTTATTTTATTTTAACTAATCATCACAATATTCACCAATGGGAATAGAGAAATATATGAAGGACGATCGGAAATAATTATTATGTAATAATCATTAGTTATAAGCTCCCAGATTGCTGGTTTTATTATTGGATACGCAAACATGATCTATGTATCTGTGGGGACCACATATTTACGGTCACATTTAGATATGGAATCGAAGAATAAAATAGCTTCCCATATCTAATCAACCCCTCGCCGACGCGCGGATGTACTAATCAAGCGCGTCAAAGAAATAGGGGAGCTTTCGGGAACAGCGATATAAAAAATTAACAACCGCTATTTTAAGTCGTCTTAATTAAAATATTCTTCAGACAAGGCGATGAAACAGTTTCCCATGTCTAATCGACCCCTCGCCCACACACGGATCTGCTAATCAAGTGCGACCAAAATTAGGGGAATTTGCAATAACATTTTACGTCTTCCTGGATTAAAAATAAACAAACTAGTCTGAAACCGACAATCCCACGCAAAAAGGGAAATGACGTCTTACTTTTAATACGTCACGGATTATTTTATAATAAAATCCAGGATGATGAATATTGCACCTTGCAAGGGAGACGATATCGTGAGAAAAATTACACTTGCGTGAGAACCAAAAACCGTGGGAAACAGGACGATATTGCGCAATAATATTGACGGAAGTCTACTATATAAGGGGTTGGAGTTTTCATACAAAATCACATCACTCTTGCCATCGGAACGGGAGCAAGCAGCTTCACCCAAGTCCACCCTACGCCAGCGAAGACTTCCGAGACGCCTGCCTGGAACTTCGTCCTGTCGCAGAACCCCTGGACGTCCGCAGAGCATCCACCACAGCAAGAACCGAGCCAAGATCAACCCTTTTGGAACGCGAGCCGAACAGCTGATATTTTGGCCATCCAGCTCTATCCGTGAACTTCTCTACATAATTACGGCCATTATTTAAAATAAATCGTTGTCACGTAATGTACCATTAAGTACCTAATAAAAACCTACATAGGTGACCTACATATCCATAAATAGTGAAAGAATACGCAATTACATATATTATTAAAGATTATATAATATCAAATTATGTTTAATATTTAATTAGGTTTTACGGTAAAAAAAGTTAATCTATATTAGTTTATTAATATGTTATTTCTACGAAAGCTTAATAAATAGAGCGGTTATAACGTTTTTTTGTGATTTAGCTAAGAAATCAAACAACAACGGTCTTAAAATTTAACCTTGAGGTTTTAAGTTTGACAGGTGATTTTTATTTTTAATTCGAAAAATTCCACATCAATCGCTTCTGGCGCTTAGGCAGTACATAAAAAAAGCTTAGAATGTGGAAACCAAGCAGATTATTTATGTTCAAGAATACTATAAATATTCGGTTGTTAACCCTTTGAGCGGTATCGCCGTACATGTACGGCGATCGATACTTCACTGTTTTGAGGTACTTCAGATAGCTTTATATATAAATATATAACTGAAAAAATAATAAATAAAAAAATTATATTGCCATAATTTTTTTATAAATGAAATAATACGTAAATTAACATAACAAAAAATATGTCATATTAATTTTAATAAAAAATATTAAAAGCCTCTGAATTGATATAAAAAAATCCACAAAAGCCGAAAAATATGAAAAATAAATTAACGAAATTTAATGTTAGAAAAATGTCATTAAAAAACACACTAATACAAAAAAGTAGTAAATTCAATCAAAGCAATTAAAATAATTATGGAAAAATATGGAAAATTAACTTACTCCCATGTGTATACTAATAAATTAACAAATTTATTAGTATACAAATTTAAATTAACTCACTACTCAAAAGGGTTAAGAAAGTTAAAAATCCTAATTGTGTTGCATTGCATAGTCTCTAACATTTGCGATTTGTTGGTTAGTGTGGGTATGCAAAATATTTTTATTTTTAGTGTAAATATAAAGACGTAAAGTTTTTAAAGATTTTTTTGAAATTTAGAAGAAAGTATTGTTAACCCTTTGGCTACCGAAATCCGATATATCGGCTTTGGCTACACTAGCGAGAACTGCCGGATCCGACGGCTCCGAAATCGAAGTATCCAATACATTTTCAACCGTCTGTAGGGTAATTGCTTCAGGGGTATATAACATTTTTTCAAATATATGTTATAAATATATTATAATCATTATTTTTTTTTAATTTCATTATTATTTTTATATATATATATATATATATATATATATATATATATATATATATATATATATATATATATATAAATATATATATATATATATATATATATATATATATATATATATATATATATATATATATATATATATATATATATATATATATATATATATATATATTTATGTATATATATATATATATATTTATGTATATATATATATATATATTTATGTATATATGTATATATATATATATATATATATATATATATATATATATATATATATATATATATATATAGATGTATATATATATATATATTTATATAGATGTATATGTATATATATATATATATATATATATATATATATATATATATATATATATAAATATATATATAAATATGTATATATATATATAAATATGTATATATATATATATAAATATGTATATATATATATAGATGTATATGTATATGTATATATATATATATATATATATATATATATATATATATATATTTATATATATATGTATATGTATATGTGTATGTATGTATGTATGTATGTATATGTATATATATATATATATATATATATAAATATGTATATATGTATATATATAAATATATATATATATATATATATGTATGTATATATATATATATATATATATATATATATATATATATATATATATATATATATATATATATATATTATATATATATATATTTATATATATATATGTATATAAATATATATATATATATATATATATATATATATATATATATATATATATATATATTATATATATATATATGTATATAAATATATATATATATATATATATATATATATATATATATATATATATATATATATATATATATATATATATATATATATATATATATATATATATATAAATTTAACCGTCTGTAGGGTATTTTTACTTGAACCATTATTAAAAAATATCATATTTTATTAATTTACGAAAAGTTTTATTTACATTTTAAAAATAAATAACATATTATATACTATTGTTATCGATTCCTGACGGAGCGCCGCCGCTCACATCTCGTAATTTTTAATACGTCATGCGATAATGACTCTTATTACAGCGTAAATACGAACTAAAATAACAAACAATCGCATATTCATCATTAATTAGGTCAAGTTCGCTGCAGACAGCGTCGCACGTGCGACCGTATGTTTACAAACTAAAATACACATTTTGACTTTTTAATTATTTAATAAAAAGTCCCGGCAGTTCTGGAACATTTTTCCAAAAATGCCCGGCATCCAAAGGGTTAATGGTGATATTTATTTATTACCAATTTTAATATTATAAGTTTGAAGCCCAGGTATTTATGAAAATAGCTTCAGCCTTTGCACTCGAAAGTGATTTTGTACTGATTCTAAAACCATTGTTTTTAAAATATCAACTGATGAAATAAACAGTAAATTAAAAATTAGATAAATCTTATAACAATAAATAAAAGTAAACCACAGTATTGCCTTTTACGAAGTGATCAAAAATTAATTGCGTAATTTTATCCATATTTATTTTTGAATTAATTAACTATAAATATATAAACCGTTACGGTTCAATAAATCTCTAGTCATAAATTAGTATTGAAAGAGTATTTTACGTAACAAGATTAATTTTCGACGCAAATTCTCACGTGCTTGAAGTTGAAATTTGTAGTGTGACTGGATGGGTAGGGTAAGTGAAGACATTCGTTGCGAACAAACTCGTGATCACGTTTTCCTCCGAGGACAATACAGAAACACGTAATGGACTCGTCGGAGTCGAGTTGAAAATAGCCCCGGGAATTTACGTGACCGACGTGAAAATTCATGGCGGTAGGCGTTTCCGAAACGTCGACTTTCTTTCGTTCGGATAAAATCTCGCAGAAGGCCGTCCTAAGGGTAAGGGAACGCCTTTAAAATGACATAATTGCGAGGCGATTTTCGTTCGAGGCCCTATGACCTTAATTTCCCCAACACCGGTTGTATAATAAATCATTGGAACGGGACTTAACGCTGTTGGCGAGGATATAAATTGCATGTTTGTTAAAAATAAATATCGACTAAATTGGGTGCGAATGGTTTAATAAAAATAAAATGATACACAAAGTTTGATTATACTTTAATTAATTAATTTATTTAACGCCTAATAATTAGTGAACTATCAGAAAGCAATATAATCATATAGAATTGGCAGTGTGATCCAATTCGAGTTTCATATGTTAGCAGCACTGTAAATCAGACAGCTGTCAATAATCACATGTGTTCAAAATGTCAAATGCATGGACGTTTCAAATTTTTTCAGGGGGCAATGGTTGACTAGTCACTGATTTTTATGATCAAGTTCAAGAAAATCCTCGTGAAGAGCAATAAAATCGTGCCGTTGCCAGTGCAGTAAAAACGCTCAATTATTTAGCGTTCATATTAAGACTTTTTATAACAATATTACAACTTACAATAAGTGAGAACCGAATGTAGCATATCTAAACCGAATTTTGATCAATAGAAGAGCGAAAAAAACAATTATCACTTCTCAGAAGTCAAAAATCCACGTCAAAAGCAATAAAATCGTGTCGGCGCCGTTGCAGTGGGAACGCTCGCGTTCCCACTGCGACGGCGCTGACACGATTTTATTGCTTTTGACGTGAATTTTTGACTTCTGAGAAGTGATAATTGTTTTTGCGCACTCCTATTGACCAAAATTTGGTTTAAAACACTTTGACCAATACTCTCATATCATAAGTCCGTATTAATATCGGTAAAGATAGCTATCATTGTTTTATAACATAATATAATATCGAAGTACAGAGAAAATATAGTCTGTCCTTCCGCTTATTTTCCTCTGAGAGATGAGTTGGATTAGTTTTTATTTTGGATTTGACCTAATGAAAATCTTAGAACTTTTATTAGGCTAGGTATGAGTTTGAACAGAAAATGTACGTTTTGCAACTGTCAAATAGAGTTTCATATGTATTTTAGAGCAGCATATGATTTACCAGTTAAATTATATTTTCGCTAATATGAATATATATTTATTAGTGAAAATGTATTTGTACTTCACTAGTGAAAATATAACTTTACTGAGGCGGTCATTTAATTGATATTATTATTCATAATTAATGAAATAATTCCAAATATATCTTTAACCCTTTCACCGCGACTGATATTTTTGCGCGCCATTTCGAGTTTCTGGGCATCTATTCATGGCATATATTAAAAAATATTATGGTTTAATAAATTGGAGCAGTTTTCTTGGATTTCAAGAGAGCCTTCGAAACAATAGACAGAAAAATAATGTTAAAGAAATTGGAGAGTATAGGTATAAGTGATATAGTTTTAAGATGGTTTAATAATTACTTATATAAAAGAAAACAAAAAGTTAAAATAAATAATGTATATTCTGAAGAGAAATTAGTGTCTTATGGAGTACCACAAGGGTCTAAATTGGGACCATTGTTATTTGTTTTGTATATTAATGATATAGTTAATAACGTGAAAAAATGTAAAATTCATCTATTTGCGGATGACACATTAATGTATTGCATAGGTGATAACATTAAAGAAATTGTAAATAATTTAAATAATGAATTAAGTATATTAGAAATATGGTTAAAGAATAATGTACTTAAATTAAATGAGAATAAAACTAAATGTATGTTTATTAATTATAAAAATGTGTTAGATAATAGTACCAAAATAGTAATAAATAACTCTAGTATAGAAATAGTGGATAATATAAAATATTTAGGAGTAATTGTTGATACAAAATTAAATTTTAAAGAACATTGTAATTACATATTAAAAAAAATTAGTAGAAAAATAGGTTTATTATCTAGATTAAGAAATATATTAAGTATAAATACAAAAAAAAATTTACAATAGTATAATATTGCCCCATTTTAATTATTGTGCAACACTATTAAATATGTTAAATAAATTAGATAAACAAATGTTGCAAAAATTACAAAATAGGGCAATGAGAGTAATCTTAAATAAAAATAGATTAACTAATTGTAAAAGTATGATTGATAGATTAGAATGGTTGAATGTTCAAGAAATATTGAGTATGAATGTTTTAGTATTTATATATAAGTTAGAAAATAATATGTTACCAGAATATTTTAATAAGTATTTAATAAGAAATAAAGATGTACATAAATATAATACTAGAAATAGAGAAAATTTAAAGATAATTAAGTATAAGAAAACGAGTACGGCTAGGGGAGTTATGTACGGAGGTTTTGATTTATATAATAGTCTTCCAAGAGAAATCCGAAACAGCAAAAATATAACGGGTTTCATAAATGGAATAAAAAAACACCTTCGTACATATAGAAATAAATTATAATATTAAGTCTTTATTATTGTATATTTTTATTTTTTCTTTCTGTTATGTATTTTTTATATATTTTTATATATGTTTACTAAATTTGTTAGATGTAAAGATTAGCTATTAAGCTAAATAAAATAAATAAATAATAAATTGATTAAGCAGTATCAAATTTACGATTTGGAATTTAATGCTCTCAAAATATATTGTCTTAATATTGAGTTGAATAAAAAACAGTAATTTAATTTATTTAAGGAAAATATGTAAGCAAAATGTAAAAACAAAACTTTTTAGAGAACCATGGATAACAAATCACACGTCTAGGTTTTGAGTGATTCATCAAAATCCTTCGATGGATTAACATATTTTAGTGATTTGACAATTCCAGGTAAAATGGTTAGAAGTTACTAAATCTTTTCCCCGTAATATATTGATAGAAGTATCTTTGAGAAACTAATGAAATAAAATACTGGAAATGCATGACATAGATGCTTTTGGACTGCAATGGTAAAACCATTTTGGGCATGACATACAATCTTAACTAAAAAAAGTAATAAAAACCATAGAATTGGCTCATAAACGCCCTTACAAGTTTTCATTTATCTCATATTCACTCTCTTCCGAGAAGTTTTTAATGATACACGCCATTCAAAGAGATTTGCCGATGTTTACAACTCTCGCTGGAAAAAAATACAAATATTTTTATGGCCATGTTAAAGGACGAACGAAAGTGCTTTCTTTTATTGTATAATTTGTTTTATGTGTTTATTTTAGCAATGACATGAAATTGTTCTATTCATTTCTAACACTAAATATTTAATCTTACTATTAGTATATAAATATCAAAATCATTTCAAATATAATATGAATTCAAGATTGACAGTAATTCGCCGTTTATGGACTCGGACGCTACACAGATAAGATCTCGTCATCATCCCGAGATGACAGTCTCGTTGCGGCGTCAGGGAGGAGTTTTCTTTGGCGTCTCTTTGCCTCTGTCGTAATTTATCGGCGCATGTGTATGACTGTAAAGAGTCGAGACTGTCAAGCGGCGGACCTCACATTCTTGTCCCGGGGGCGAACAAAGGGTACCACAACAATAAAACCATATCAAAAGCATCTAGCCAAGCTCGGAGGCTTTTATTTACAGCCGAAGAACACGGGGGGAGGGATGGAGGCGTTCGCGTGCCACGCAGCCTCCTCGCCAGGTGCGGACTGGGTCGTAATCAATTTTGCGATTGCCTTAATGGATTTCAACAGGTTCTTAGCGCGTGATAAAAAATGAAATTAAATTACATTAAGCGTAATGGAAGCAGGTAGTTGTTTATTTGTTTACTCAGAAATTGTAACGGATGAAAAGATAATATTTTGACAATGACGTGCTATAAAAGTGAAAACCTTGAACGTCGGCATTCTATCGGTAAAAAAGAAAGGGCTGTAAAACGGTCCTTCGTATACAATAGCATAATTCAATCATCGTCTGGGACATGGTTGTAAATTTCGGCAAGCGTTTGTGTATTATCTGCTATCTTTGTCGAGACTCAGCGCAATTATGATTTTCTCGGAAGGTCGAACGAAAAGTGAATTAAATAAGATAACGTAAGGCGCCAGAATTATTTTATTGTGTATCCGTTTACTAATAAATATGTTTATGTAATTGTATATATCAAAGTTAAAGGTATACAAGAATAAAAACGCAAGAGTGAGCTTTATTCTCGTATATCTTAAAGACATTGGCTTACTGCAATTATTTTTGGTATGTACTTCCAAAATACTGTAAATATCAATCGAACCAAGGGATGGTATTATAATAACACCGTTCTGAAACAAAGATTGACAATCAGATTGCAGCTTTCAATATGTGGTACGGCAATGATTTTAAATTAGCCTTGAGCACGTGAATTTTTTTATGTAATGTATGAACCATAATTATTTATTTCATACTAAAAATAATATTTTAGTTACATAAATTTCAGGGTCAAACTGTCTGGCTATGTAAACTTAAAACCAATCCAATCAAAATAAATCGAAAAATCCCGGTTGTATTATATACCAATTAACACCGTTTTTCAATCTAAAATTCTGTATGTTATTGCAAAATTAAAAAGTAAAATTGTTACGGTAAATAAATTAAATAACACAGTTATCAAAGAACTTCCAAAAAATATCATCCTTATGAACATTTTTACCGGGTGTTTGTTATTTTGAAATTTCCTCACCATTTGGGAAACCGCAATGATTCACAGATTAAGAAACCAGGGAGAAGAGCTACAATTTGGATAAATTATCGCTGTATTAGTTTATTGTTAAATAATTGAAAAAAAAATATTATTGCGCTTAAAAGAAAATCTGAGGAATAAAATCATGAACGAATAAATATATATTTTTCATTCTTAATATTTAGTGTAAATTGAAAATGGTTGCAATGGTTACAAACCAGTTGTTTATAATTTAATAATACGCACGTTTAAATGTTTGTATAAACGATTTATAAAAAATATCTGTTTATAATAATATAATAAAATATGCACTCACCAAATTTTTCGGCGTCTTTTTTCTGCTTACAACTGTCACGGACACATTTATTTTCATCATTACACTTATCAACCACACTATATCACTATTTAAATTTATTTTTATTATTTACACTATTCACATTTTTTGATACGTATAAAAACATTCGTTAATATGAAGAAGAATTTCTATATTCCATGTGCAGAACAAACACGACATTTTCTTCTCACATATTCTCCACAATTTTTATTTTTATTAGCTGATGCTTTTTCAGCTTATCCGAAAGCCTTTCTGGTGGATCGACAGCACGGGCAAGATGTAGTAGAAACTGGTGAAATGTATTCAGAATTGATAGATTCGGCTGAATTCTACAACCAACCTTTAGTCTTACTCAAAAGATTAATTTTTCTGTTACGATTCAAATTTTGATAGACACTGAACGAATAAAACAATGCGCATTGAAACAAATGAAGAATAACTTTTTTGTTTATTCTATTGTTTTACGAAATATTAGGTATATTGATACACCTCATAAATTTATTACAGTCCGTTATACATTGTTATGTTTTTTCCCCTTGTCTATCACCTGGCTGTAATGAAACGTAGATATCATTCTGAAATCTCTTTTCTTAATTTTTTTCCAAATCTGGATAAGCGTTTTACCTTTCCTGATGTTTATATCTTTATGTGCTTTAATTTTATATTTTTCATTGTTCCACAAAGTTCTGTTTTCCGTAAAAATAAATATTTTACAGGTAAAACACTATTTTAAAAATTGTCAGCATAAACACGGTGCCACTTGTCCAGATATGGGTTTAGTACTTTTATCGCTGTGTTTACTAATCTTCCTGCATTTCTGGTGTATAATTTTAAATTACATATATAGACGGTACCTGATTCGCAAAACATTCTATTCAACATTCCATATTTGATTGAGGACTTTGAATACCCGAAAAATAAATCTACCTAACTATGGAGTCATTCTCTCATCCAGGGTTTGCTTTGACTTAAAACATTATTGAATTTGCCTAAAAAATAATCAAGAATTGTTTCACTTTTGCCAGCACAACTGTACAATTTAAAATTGTTGCATTTTTAACAAAATGCAAAAAAAATTCTTGACATAGTTTTTCGAAATATCGGCGTCTCAGTTATGGGGTTTGTTGAACTTATGAACTATACAAATTATAAACTAAACTACTTTTTCAGTTCACTGTCACATCGTTCCATTGTGCGGTTTTTTCTATATTTTTTGTATTTATGAGATGTTTGCCGATGATATAAATAAAGCATTATTATCGAAAAAACTTATTCCCCTGGAATATCTTCGAAATTTTGATTATTGTTTGTTGGATCCAATTCACTGAAAGTCTTCTGAGATAATATCACTATCACACTCACCATCATTGAATGAAAGTAAATTCATCACACGCGGTCTATGCTCACGTACAGTTGAATTATAATCATTTTTGCACATATCACTATATTCACAATCACTGGGGGTCTTTCCAATTTAAAAGTGTGCAAATCATTCTTTCAAACTTTAAATGGATTGTCTGCATTCTTTTCGAAATCTTCCAAACGAATAAATGCTTTACAAGAGTTTGTAGCTAGAAGACTTTCTTCTTCTACATCTACAAGATGGAATTATACATCACGTTTAAGTAACACAGTGCAAAAATACAGAAATGAATTTACGGACTTTTTTCGAGATGTCGTGAAAAATTGTGAACTATGGGACCCCGACACTGTAATAAAAGCACGAGGTTTTCTTAGATTTTTGGAAGATTTTGAAACAAGAAAACTTCTCCACATATTTTCAAACCTTTTTGGAAAAACTGATGTGTTATACAACATTTTACAATCCAAATCTTTTGACATATTATATTGCTGTAAGAAAGTTACCGAAATTTTGCAACAACTCAGACATGAACAGGAAAATAAGCCAACTATTTAATACAATAGTTGATAATATATGTAAGCAAATTGAATACCGTTTTTCTTCAATGTCCAAATTGGAATATTTTCACCTTCTGGAGAAAGAAAAATATGAGTAATATAAAGGAAAATTTCCAAATGAATTACTTACCAAACTGTAACAATTCTATGGAACATTATTTGATTATATAAGTTTAAAAAATTAGCTTCCTGTTCTTTATCATTTACCTGAATTTGCAGAGAAATCTGTTCATGAGCTTGTACAATTTATGAACACAAATAATCTTGAGTCAGGTTTTCAAGAAATAGATAAATTAGGCAAACTAATATTAACTCTTCCAAGCAGTACTGCTTCAGCAGAACGTTCATTTTCTGCTCTGAAACGAATTAATAATTATTATCGAAGTACCCAAGGCCAAGAAAAGCTATGTGGCCTTAGCTTGATTTCAATAGAAAAAGGGATCCTTATGGATATTAAAAAGAAGAGCGCTTTTTATGACAGCGTGATAGAAAAATTTATGATCAAGGAAACAAGATTAGATTTTATATATAAATAATTATAATTTTATGTTTATTGGAAATTTGATATTTTTATATAATAATATTTTAGATTAGGTTTGATGTTTATTTATTTATTTATATATGGGAAAAGGCATGCCAAAACCTCGTCTAATAAAAATGAAAAAATGTACGTTATTTTTATTTTTTATAGCACACCCAATATTAACACCCACCGTACGCCACTGGTAAATATATAACAATACTTGAATTAAAAAATTTAAAATTATAATTTTTGTTATTGTAGCGATAGTCAATACTCATGTGGTTAATTTTTTGATATATTTATGTATTGTATTATTTTATTAAAAAAAAACTAATGATACAACTTGAATTTTCACGTAGTTAAACGTATTTATTGTAAATGTATTTTTTTCTTAGTTATAAAAAGTAACAAAATTTTTATATAGTTAAATTTGGCTAAAATTTATTTAGATGGAAATTTATAAATTATTTAAACAGTTAAACAGAGAACGTAACGTAACTTATCCATTAATAAATCGTGATTCATATAATTCCTTGCAACTGTTTTTGCCCATATTTTTTCCTAGAAAGAAGGATAATCCCTGATTGATTTATTGCTCTTTTTTACTCCGAATACGCCCCTGTCGGAAGACAATGAGACTCCGGTCCCCTAAGCACGGCCGCCACATCAAAGTGAACAATCGTGTTATCAAAGCCCGAGGCCGAACCTATGAAGTATGAAGACCGCCGACAAAGACGTTTTATATTACGTTTTTAATTGCGCGTCGTGTCCAATGACATCGCGACAAATCAGACAACCAGCGCCAAAATGACAAACAATGACAAACTCGAGACACATATTGATTTCTGGCCCGCGGACATGTGGGCCGCAAAAGGGGTACGCCCATGTGTGCGCGCGCCTTAAAAAAAGTAAATCGACAGATTTATTTGCATTTCGCATATTGTATAATAAATAACCCAATCAGAACTCGTGTGCAAGCGCATTGTGCCCCCGGGGACCTTCGTCATCAGTTTTTTTTATGTATTTTTTTAATATTCATTCGAAAAACATGGCATAGTAAATTGTTCAATAAATTTCGCGGCTCTTTTTCAGTCGGCGGTTGCTATGATTTTATGTTAATAATAATAATTTCCACAATTATCCTGTTATGGTCCGGAATTAACACAGTTACAATAATATTGCTCGAGAAAAACGTTTAGATTTCTGATTCTGATTAAATAATTAACCGGTACAATCAAAGAGACACTATCTAGTAATTATACCCAGTGAACCCAGGCCCTGGGAAAACAATGATTCCGGACCTCGTGACAAAAATGGCATCTTATATTTTTTAACGTCGTAATATAATTTCTTGAATAAATAATAATAGCTAAGAGTTAACCCTTTCTATGCCACAAACAAATTGCGTTGCGACATATTTTCTAAAATCATATTTTATGCGAAATATTTTAATTATGTATTAAAAAATATTAAAAATATCTACTCTTAATATGTACTTGATAATTAGTCGTGTTTTCTTTGCTGCTCAGTGTTGCCATATATTTCTAGTCCAGGTCAAAAGCAATAAAATCGTGCCATCGCAGTGAAAACTCTTGATTATCAAACGTTTATATTTAGACTTTTCATAACAATATTACATGCTAGAATTGAATAAAGTACATCTAAACCGAATTTTGACCAATAGGAGAGTGCAAAAAACAATTTTCTTTTCTCAGAAGTCAAAAATCCACGTCAAAAGCAATTGTCGATTTTTACAATTCGTCGTCAATTAATATATTATTTTAAGTTTCAACACAAAGAGCAAAAAAATGTACCGATAAAAATATTATTAACTATTAATGTTATTAAGTGATTCTAATAGATATTTTTAAATACAAATATATGTACTACATATTAAATTAAATATTTTTACAAGCACTGTAATTATTATGTTATACATTTATGACCTCAGAATAATTATTGGGTGTTCAACTCAAATGGATTGACAGGATAATTACGATGTGAAATTGTATCTGGAAATATCTTAATTACTGTGCTATTCAAATTTCAAATGAATCATCTCTTAACCATTGATGCTTAAACATACAGTGAAAAATTTAGTATAAAAAAACATATTTTTTTTAAATAAAGAAATTTTGTGAAAGTCGGAATATTTTTCATAACTTAATAACAAGCAAAAAATATGAATCGATTACCTTCGATTGAAAGTTTCCTTCAGAAATATTGACAGTTATATATTGACGTTGATACAATCGTTGCAATATATATTTCGCGAAGAATTTTCATTTTGTCGTTTATCTTTTTTTGATATTACAATGAAACCTCAAAAGAGGATAAAATATTACAAAAAATAAATCAGTGACCAATAAATTTCCGAATTAAAATATTTTTTAACGACGTTCGTATATCACGTTTATCGTCATATAAAACGTCATCGTGCGCCATAATTTATAGACCTTAAATCGAATTTTAGAACCGTCGTCGATATTTTTATTTTGTACATCCGTTCGATTCAACTATTACTACACAAAGAATCGCTCATAGCCCTTGAGCGAGTTTATACAGAAAAAAATGATAATAAAGGTGACCTCTTTCGAGCGGGCTACGATAACGCCTCGTTAAACGCGATTTACAACGTCGAATTTATTCCCCATAATTGATAAGCTCTTACGAAACGTGAATAAATTCCTCGATCGACAACGAAAATCTCTTTTCTCTTATTGAAAACGCTCTTGATCTTATTTGCGAAATCGCAAAGGTCGATTTTCGCGGAACGAATCTGCTCCAAAGTATAAATACCGCTCTTGAAAAAGTTGTAAAGTCAATTCACTTATGCGAAATTATATATAATTTCAGCTGGCAATTAGCCAATTTAAATTCATAAAGGCAATCTCTGGAGAGATAAATGTGCGGCCTTACATACCCTTACGAGAATTCGACGAGCGATGTGTTGAAAACCCGTACTAAGCTTTATGATAAATGCAGTAAAAATCGACTAATAAAAAAAACACGCACAGTGATTCAGTGGTACAAATTTTGATGACTTTTTGAGTCCTGATTTTTTTAAATTCTATCGTATATAATTTATATTATAAATATAATTCCAATAGCCCACATAAGGAAAATATTGTAAGTAAGACATAAATTTGTTAGATATAAACCAAATTTGCATAATACAATTTTAAAGAACCACTGCAGCATATCTTCATTAAACACATAACATAATAGATTAATTTTTGTATATAAAACGCCATCTTTAAAAAACTTAAAACCACTAGATCAGACGACAAATTGAATCACATAATTCGACTAAAAAAAGCTTTTAACTTATTTTATAAAATGTGGACATAAATTCAGCAATTAGAAAATATCAGCATTTGCGATTTACATGTTTGTGATTCAGACAATTCCAAGGTTTTGTCTTTATTTACAAAAAATAACTATAGTCTTGAAAACATATCTAATGCTAAACACATAGTCCATTAAGTCTTGCTTTTTAATTGCATTTCCTAATCTCGATTTGTCCACAAATCAATAAGAAATTCATGAATCTCTAAGTCATCACTACAAAAATAATGGTGGTAAAATATTCGTCACGTGATTCTGGCAGGATTTCATAATGAGTCACACTCATAGTAGGACTTAAAAAGTTAACATTTTCAAAACAAGTAAAATTAAGAGATTGACATGATAAAGACGCATTACATATAATTCAGGTTATGGAATGATTTTTGCAAAAGAATGTAAAGTTATATTCAATGAAAAAAATGTTTATATTATATAATACATATATATATATATATATATATATATATATATATATATATATATATATATATATAGTGTCGTGTTTCGTTCAATGTTAATTTAATAAAATCAACTTTTACTAGAAACATACATATGCTTGCAAAAATAAAAGTAGACTACAAATTATTACAAATTATAATATTGTCATTTTAAAAAATAAACGAGTATTTTTAGTATCTAATTTAATACACATAATAAAACACATAATTAGTGTTATATTTTGATCGAAAAATTGCTATGTAAATTAATTTATATTACAGCAATATTTAAATGTAATTAAATACTTATTTTTGATTACATTTAAAAATAAAATATCATTATCTAAAAAGCAAGATTTTAATGGAAAAAATATTTAAAACAACCTTATAACCCTTATAATAAAATGGTCTTCTTATTTCTCGATGTTTTCTTTGTTGCGAAATGAGAAAATAATCTAAATTACCCGGGAATTCTCAAGAAATTCGGGCTTAACAAAATATATGTAAATATATCCAAATTATTATTTATTTATTTTATTCATTCTGTTAATACAAATTTATTTTATTGTATGTATTCCATTGACGTATTGCAGTAGCACATAATCGGTCGTCAGCACATATCTGTTCAGTTTCTTCAGCGGTAATCAATGCATTGTTTCAATATGTATTTTTATTGCTGTGTCCTGTTATCTAAAAAATGCTTGAAATCAAGTTACATGATTTATTTTAGTTTTAATAATTCAAAAATGGAAATATTTAGTTAACTAAAATCGTGCATATTTTAAAATAGTATTAGGTATAGTATTATTTTTTATCATATCAAGTACATAGTTCTGCTTTTATCGTGGTGTTTTCTATTTTTAGTATTTAGATTTTATGTTACGTATTCCATTTTATGTATGACTGATAATAAAATATTTTACTTATCTGCACACTTTCACAACGATAAGAATAAAAGGTTTTATGAAATAGTATTATCACTTTCACGCATGCTTCTATCCTAAATAAATAAATAATATCAAGTAAATACATTCCAATAACAGATAACTTTTACCCTATTGTCTTATCAACTATGCTAATGATTTATAGTTTTTTTTTCTTAGTAGTTAAATAATTAGTAGTGAAAAATCACTTTTATACTTAAAAATTATAGGGTATATAAAGATTAGGTTATATGAATGGTGAGTTAAACTCTTTCTATTCACTTCTTAAAATTTAAATAAATTTAAAGCCATCTCTGACCTCATAGTGTACGTTTATAATATTTTAAAAACAAAAAAGATTTGAGAGAAGTTACTAAAATGGAATCGTATTAAGGTTAAGTTCAAATGAAATTACTCAGATGGTGTACTACATGATGTACATGGTATAAGAGAGTTGTTGACAGTCAGTCAGAGCTCGGAGATTTTCATCTGCGCGATTGCATCCCTTATTCTTGAGAATCACGACTGGGAACGTCAGTGCTCTATAAACGATCTATAAAATGAGAAATATCTGTTCATAATAGTCCCTCAAGCAGTTCTTAATGCTCTTAAATTATTATTTTTTGAAAAAATATTTATATTTAGAGTACGCTCGGGATAAGGATTCCGGTTTGTTATTGTGTGCGTGAACTGTGTGGCTCAAAACAATTTCGCTCAGAATATTTAATTTTTTTATTTTAAAAGAAAATATATGTTTATTTAACATACATACATCTGAGCTAAGTTGTAAATTTCAACGGACAATTAAAAATATATTATATAATCGAAGAAAGCAGACATTGATGTCATTAATTAAATATTTGCAAAATTCAAAATCTTTCACTAGTCAAAAAATAATGAAGTCTTTAGCTATTCTTCAAAAGCAAAAAGATATAAAATGAGGAAAGAAATTATTCGCAGATTGTTTAATGGCTCGACGACTCTATTAAATCATTAGAAACCATTGAATAAATTAAAAAATTATCATTGGCTCAACGATAATAATAATAACTTTTTTAAGCCTTACAGAGAATAGTGTAAAAAAACCAACAACGTACGGATTAATGGAAAAATAATTAAAATATTTTAATCCACGAGTAAGAGAACGAATAACTTACAGCGTATATTTGAAGCCTTGATATCAATTAAACCAATATCAACACAAAATTATTTAAAATAAATCACTAGAGAAGATCGAACTTCTGTGCCACACTGCACTTTAATGACGAATACCAGCGTTGACGAATCAGCGACTGTCCTTAAAAGAGAAAGCGAGACAACGAAGTACACGCTACATCGCTTCTCCCTCTCATACACATGTACACGCACACAATAACAAACCGGCATCCTTATCCCGAGCGTACTCTAATAAGTTATCATTATAAATACCCCGAAGATTTTATATTTAACCCCGACATATTTTAATCCGTGAGATTGTTGAGGTGAGGTTGTTTTATTATTATTATTTTTTAATAAAATTGGCTACACACAACCAATTTATTCTCCAACACAGCATAATCGACTGCAATTGCATTGCAGGGTATAATAGACGAGACAAGATCGAGTCGCCGGCCGGCGCGCAAGATCGTGCATTATTATCACACCTCGGAGTGATTTTTTTACCATCGCCCCTCAAACACACCGACGAGATAATCACCGTTGGTGAAACGCTGGAGCTGGAGTCGGAGTTGTTCTTACCAAATATGGCCGCAGAGGCGGCAGCTGGCTCAAGATGGAAAAGAAGTCCCAAGAGAGTGAATATGGACAGTAATTTGTTACCGTTGATTGTTTACCGTTTGCGGCGGTACTTAACCGACGCGGTTAACTTTAAACGCCACGCCAGCCTTATAATTACACTCATTGTTGTTATGAGCGAGCGACCGAAAATGTGAAAAACGTGATTGAGTTATAATGAACGTGCCTTTAATTAAAACCATAGACCGAGTATGTACATACGCCGCATAATCAATATATAAGGCTCTTTCGTTGATTAATGCGTAATTTTTGTTTACGGCTGATTGGAATGTGAAAAAATATATTTAAATTGATATTTTAACATAATTTATAGGGAAAACGTTGCTGAAAATACAGTCAAGAATAAATTACCGCTATTTTTACGTGGCATGTGAGCTCAGATCACTCTTTGCGTTACATGCGATCGTGAAATATTGTCTGATAATATTATATTTAGGGCGATTTGTCCCTTCAACTTTTTATTTGGTATTTTATATTTGATTAAAATGGTAATGCAAACATTACAGTTACTTATTTTATTACAGATAATAAATCTGAAAAAATCAATATAATAAAATACATAAGCTTAATGTTATATTAGACAAAAAATAAATAATTTTTAATACAGTGACACATATCACAGAAAATTTTACAAAATTCACCAGCAGCTTTCGATCCTTCTTTTATTTTTGTATTTAAAAGCTGGTTTATGTATTAAAAAATATTTTTCTGTAAAAAATATTTTTTAACTTAATTGTGACTTCCGAACCAAGCTAAATATATAATTTACGACAAGAATGTATTTTAACTTTTAACTTCTTATTAGATAGCCTGTTCTGACCATAAAAATATTTCAATATTTGTCTCTAGGTTCGCACGTGCTATATTTTTTAACGATTTTAGGAGAAAATACATTGTTTTGTTTTACAAAGTTATGGAAGAATCGGGTAAAGTATAAGGTTGGTCATAGAGCAGTTTTCATTGATATATGGTAGAGTACGCTCGGGATAAGGATTCCGGTTTGTTATTGTGTGCGTGAACTGTGTGGCTCAAAACATTATCGCTCAGAATTAATTTAATTAATTTATTTTAAAAGAAAATATATGTTTATTTAACATACATACATCTGAGCTAAGTTGGAAATTCGAACGGACAATTAAAAATATATTATATAAACGAAGAAACCAGACATTGATGTCATTAATTAAATATTTGCAAAATTCAAAATCTTTCACTAGTCAAAAAAATAATTAAGTCTTTAGCTATTCTTCAAAAGCAAAAAGATATTAAATGGGGAAAGAAATTATTCGCAGATTGTTTAATGGCTCGACGACTCTATTAAATCATTAAAATCCATTGAATAAATTAAAAAATTATCATTGGCTCAACGATAATAATAATAACTTTTTTAAAGCCTTACAGAGAATAGTGTAAAAAAACCAACAACTTACGGATTAATGGAAAAATAATTAAAATATTTTAATCCACGAGTAAGAGAACGAATAACTTACAGTGTATATTTGAAGCCTTGATATCAAATAAACCAATATCAACACAAAATTATTTAAAATAAATCACTAGAGAAGATCGAACTTCTGTGCCACACTGCACTTTAATGACGAATACCAGCGTTGACGAATCAGCGACTGTCCTTAAAAGAGAAAGCGAGACAACGAAGTACACGCTACATCGCTTCTCCCTCTCATATACATGTACACGCACACAATAACAACTCGGCATCCTTATCCCGAGCGTACTCTATCGTAGAATAACTTATTTATATCTAGGGATTGCAACAACGGTATTGGGATAAAAATTGACATTCAGTACTACCGGTATTACAAAAATATTTTTTATTCTTTTTTCGAATCTGTACATTTTATTTGTTGAAAACGATATTCCCATAGCTTAGAACTACAAAAACGAAGATGCCCATATTGTTTGAAAGCAAAAGCGTAGAATAAAATTACTATGACGCCACGAAGCGCTACTTAGGTCAATTTTTTTGGCAAAAATAATAAGAAATTGGAATGGAATCGTGCGAATACTTGAAAGATGGCAAAAAGTCATCGACTAATTGACCAATACATTATTCTCTGCATATTACAGCATAAATTAGGTGTAAATTTCAAATCAACTACATTTTTCTTGTAAAAAAATATCACCTCCACGCTAATGTTTCATTTTTTGTTATAAATTATAAAAGTTGAAATTAATTTGTATTATCTCGAAACGTGTTCTTTCCTTAAGTTAATCACGTATCAACAAAAATCAACAATCGTGTCTATCAAACAACTTCAATAAACAAACACAATCGGAAAAACGTGATTCTCGCTAATCCGCTCGTATACTACCGGATACGCACTGGAAAAATCACGCCTAGTTCTAATCAAGCCCGCTAGAGGCGCTCTGCGGAAAAACACGGCACGCGTTAGCCACCAGTCGGGACAGAGACAATCGATACTCTTTGCAGACGTATTAGAAAGAGAAGGTACATCGAGAAGCGTGCGACCGGCATCCCCTCCAGTGGCGTCGCACGAGAGCTGTCAGTCGCGCGACGCGCGTCGGGCGTGTGGGTGTGTTTATGGCGCGTGGCTCTCGAATATTTAAAAAATAAATCCCGGCGTACGATTAGGTATGTAAATTTTATTTTCGTGACTGACGGCTGTCCTATATATTAAACGCTAACGATCGATCGTGTCTCACGATTTTGCTTTTTTATATCATTTAATTATTTGTTTTACTCTTATTGCTTTCAGAAGCCGACTGAAGAAAATCTGGAACTGTTGATGTTTGTGTGTGTTATAAACAGTGAATTGTTTTGTGTGCTTCGTTTTGAATAAACCGCCAAAATGGTGACGGGCGTGGGGGCTACCGGAAACCAAAATTTGGAAACTCAAAGAAGCGCTGCCAACGATGCGAGAAGGGTGTGTATTTATTCATTTTTAATAAAGAAATATCTCTGTGAATCGAATTGAGTGTTGAAGTGAAACTGACAGCCTTAACATATAATATAGATAAAAATGCTACTTGCCCATAGCAATGACCATCTCAATGCACAAATCTGTTTTATTTCGTAAACTTAAGATACCGTTTTTTATTATAAACGCATATCTCAATATACCAAATTTTATGTTAATACATTCATACTCTTTGGGAGATTAAATATGCCAGATTAATATGAAAATTTTGAGGTTCGGATTCTTAATGAATTCCGAATTTAGGAATTTTTCATACAGTAGCTCTTTTTAGGCAAACATATCAATCAATTATTTACCTACTAAATGCTACATTGCCTTTGAAAATAGCACGATATTGTAGATATAAATAAAGATGGACATACATTTATTTTAATGAAAAAATAATAAACTATTCATTTTCGTGTTCTAATATGACAGTTCTGTACTTATCGATATATTTGATATATGAGAAACTAGGACAATTTACAGATCTTTTAAATTGTGGAAACCGTACTTTTAAAGGTAAACATGTTCTTAGAATTTATTCACTTGGAACCAAAAATAAAAACAAGGCAATTGGCTGTCCCACGTCATTATGAATGAATGGAAAACGTATTTATTCAACCATTAAAGTGAGCAATTTTCTTTAGTTTCAAAAAATTATAGTAATGGTAATAAAAAATATAGCATCAAAATAATAGGTATTTTTGTACCTGAGGTTATATTGCAACTAGTACAAAAAAGAGATACAAAAGAACACTCCTTAGATTAAATACTTATTTTTTGCAAAAGTGATTTTTACTTTTCAAAATGATCTTTAATTTTAGTGTTGTCGATCAAAACCCATTATGAATAGTCACACGCGGTGATGATAACTTTAGTAAGTAAATATTTGTAATGTTTATCTTCTGTGGAAAAATACAGAACTGCGTCGCGTGCATGCATATAAACATTGTCTACTCGGAAAATTCCTAATTGAGTTTTAATTGTTGGTAATGCGATTCGGAACTGTTGTCACTGTGGGAAAATCACCCATAACTCCTTTCATCGCGCTTTTGTGACATTTTTCACGCAGTTAGCGAAGACAATTCAATTTTGTCTGAGCATATGCCATTTACCAAATTTGTATTTTACTGCTAAATTTTATGTGAAACATTTACATTTTTATTGTAATGGTTTATGATTTTTTGTAGTCGTTTTTATCACTGAATTTTTATAATGTAAAATACGGTACTATTAATTATATTAGAATAAAACTAATAACAATATTAAAATCAATACACGTAATAACGTGTAAGGATTGAGGATTACATTAGTATCAAATCTTAATAAATCACATTTTATCAATAAATAATTGATCAATATTGTGATTACAACGACTATTTTTATAGATAAAAAATACTTTTTCTACTTTAAAAATCTATATCTAATCACATATTTTAAAAATTGAAGTATGTTCTATTTATCAAAGCGATTGATTATATCGATTTTACAACACTATAGTGGAACCTCGACTTACGAGTATTTCGATGTACAAGAATATTTTTTAATTTGACTCGACACACGAGCAATTCAATCTATTGCGTATCTTTGGCATTAAATTTCAATTGCCATTAATCCATTTAAATTTTCCTCATTGAAATGGATCAACAGCTTTTCAATGGGAAACCCTTGATGTGAAATTATTCTGAAATTGGTATATATAGATATTTGTACTGTTGGAATGCTAGTTTTATTTTTGGAACTATTTGATTTATGAATGTGATGTGACAATGGAGCCTGAAAGATTGGCAGAGGAACTTCTTAAAAATTAAAACTATGCCACATGCATTAGTGATCAATTCAGATTTGTTTAGATGTCAAGGGAGAAGCGATAAAAAACAACTACCTTCACTAACACTGTCTAAACAAGGATTTTCTGCTCTTATAAACATAAAAACAAAGCACATGAATCTATTGAACCCCAGAGACAATATTAAAATTGCTTTGCTCAATACTAATACATCAAAAAGGACAATTTTTTTGCCAAAAAATTTTCAAAAACTGTGAGATTAAGAAAATCTAGGAAAACATAATCTGTCATGAGCAATTGGAATTATAATTATATAATAATCACCGATTTAGATTTCCCAGACACGATAGAAATAATAAAAAAAATACTAATCCATATGTAATTATCGATCGGATTATAATTGTGTAACAAGCATTAATTCCGATCTCCTAAACACGTTTGAAATTCATAAACACAAATGTATAAAAAAGTATCAGCAAATGTTACTTTTAATCAAATGATGCTACTGTATCGATTTAAGGATGAACTTTCAGAACCTGATTCTCAGACAATTCATTGTTTTCTTGCACGGGAAAATATATCTCTTAATGTTGCTTTTTTTAAATCAACATCATAAAATTGTAACTTAATAGTTCTTGCTATGATATAATATTATTTCCTGCCATGTTGTAAAAAATGATAATATAGTTCATCATCATCAATCAGAAACTGGTTTCGGCCGCGATTGGACCATTTTCGCCATAGCTATATAGCTATAGATAGTCAGCTGAATTACTCAACAAAGAGACGCACAATCGTCGCCCGGCCAGATATATTTATTTATCGCGCGTGCCGAGCCACGCGCGCCACTGGGCCAGACGTCCGCCTGGGCCGGTGCCAATTGGCCCCGGGTGTCCCGCCATCGTCTTCGCTCCTAGACGCGGAATTTTCTTTCTAGTGACCCAGACAGACGCATGGGTCGCTTTTCGCGCCTCCGCGAATGGTGACTAATGAGCGTGGGTGACCGATATTTAGGATGTTTTGGTGCACTGTCTGGCGGTGAATTGGGACGGTCCGATAGCTGGCTGACGTCGTGAATGTCGATGGCTCATTATCTGGAATGGAGCTTCGCAAATATTTGAGTCATGAATCGATTATCAATCAACCAGTAACTATATATTATATTTAGGTCAATCCTATCTATATTTTGACTCAGGTGAGCTTTGTAATAATTGGGTTGGTCATGATTGTTTTTCGATTCACATGCAGTTAACCATTTTGACAAATTATAATAAGTATAATTTTTCATTTTCATGCTAACAGAATTATCTTAATAACATCTTATTTGTTTTTAAAACTTATACTTCTGAATGAATTGTAGAGCAATCGATTGAGAATGCAACATTCCAAGAGCTCGTTATTTGTTTCCGCTTTTTCTAATTTTTTTTTAATTTTAAATAAAATATTTTTAAGGACTATTCCCTCTATTCTAATGACGGCACGTCACTATCCATGTCAATTGAAATAAGTTGTAAAGAAAAACGCACCAGGAATATGTAATAGCCCTCACTAATTTTACACGGTAATGCCGAAAACAGTAAATTTAACTAACCATATTTTATTTATTATTTCTATTTGTGAACGAGATTAAGACATTGGTTTTGCAATAAAAATATTAACAAAGAGATCTCATAATTGCATCTGTAGAATATATATTATTTTAATTTAAATTCAATTAGTTTACCCTTAGCTTTCTTCAACCTTTCAATTTTGTCAATGAAAACAAGATTCTTATTTTTTTATAATATGCGCGTGTCGCAAATTTTATCAGTCGATACAATAGCATTATAAAATATTAAAGTATATTACTAGAAAACTATGTAGCTTTATTTAAACTTATAATTCAACATCGGCTTATCAATAAATTTTTATAACTGCCATTAGCCATTGACCCAGTGTTAATTTTGACCGGCGTCATTTAAAACAAACAAAGAAAGAGAACGACTGACACGCGCCGTTTGTCGTTCACGATTAATTATACCAAAAATTTGGCAGACTCGATATGAGAAATCGTCGATTTGGATAGAGAAAAGTATCTAGCATTTTAATAGCTAGACGGCGCCTGGCGCCCACCCAAGCCAAGAGGTGCCAATCCAGGACGGTTTGGTAACTGGCCAGATTCACACGAGCCGGATTTTTAACTCTAAAATCGCATGTAAATAAGCGCTTTCTGTTTTCTAAGATAGCGACTAATCACGTGGGAAGCACGTCGCGAAAATGGTATTGAGAGAAAGTATTTGAATTCAGTTAGTAATGTTTGCCTATTAAATTGAGGCTAGCGATGCAAAATATCATCTCGTAAAATGCAGATTCAGGAATTGTATAGTCAATAACCATCATATTCGCATAATTCTACACAACTGTTATTTTCAGACTATAGAAATGTACATAATAGAAAATATGCAGTAACGCGCTAAAATGATCATATTTCGTATTTGACTAAAGATTTAAAAATTTTCACCTGATGACAGGATGCAGAAGCAATCATGAACTTGCAGTCCAAATTTGAGCTCTCGTGCTTTTCCATCGAAGTAATGAAAAAAAATCAAGAACAGTTGAATAGTGGTAACAAATTAAATAATCAGAATTTAAACCAGCTTTGAGTCAGAAGAAAAATCAAATTTCGGTCATAATGGTCAGATTAAAAAAATTGGACCACCATGCGAATTAAAAAATATTATAATATTTATAAATATAAATTGGCAATGAATTATTTATCTCTGAAATATATTATAAAAAATATCTCGCTCGCACCAAAACTGTTGGACAGATTAGGTTCGAGCGAGCGTTGGTCAGATCAGTGAACACTCCATGAATAACATTCAACGAAATTTAATTGTATGTAGGGCGCAAAGGTATTCAGATCGTCAATCGAAGAGCATACCTGGCTTTTGTTGTGTTGCCATCTAACAAAGTTGCGTTGGCCCTAAAACACCGTGATAATGACCATGTATTATTATGCTGACCATCTGTCAATATAAAACTGACTTTGAGATCAAAATACAGATCATATAATATAAATACTGACCATTATTTATAATTACTTATCAATGAACTGTAATAAATACTACCTGAAAAAATGATTCTGACCATTTGTCAAAATAATTCTCACAAATTCCGATCAATTAATATAAATTCTGACCACAACCATATTCAAATTCCGAATTTAATAATCTGCCACCTTCACTATTCCGTCGTCGATTAAGTGGATACCTTCCATTCTGTAATATATGAAGCACCCCCAGATCATTGGGCTCTCTAAATTTAGCACAGTTTCCTGGAGATATTTTTCACTGTATCTTTCGCTTCTTTGTTAACGAGCCTTGACTCACTTTTATTCAATACAAAATAGCTTTTGTTTCGATTGGCACATTTCATGCATGCTAGACGCATTTCTTTGATCATACATCATCAACCCTAAACTACATATAAAAGTTATCCATGTGTATTTCTTCATAAAATGTTCTACAAATTCATTGATAATATCCATGGAAATTTAACGCTTATCAATATCATGTAAGCACATTCTTAGTATCACTCAATATTCATCAGGAGTAGCTATTTTTAGAGTTAACCCGACTACTCTCATCAAAGAGCGTCACTCTTCTTCAATCCAAAACAGTTCAGCTTTTGTGTCAATTAGCCCATTTCATACATATAAAGCTTGTCCACGTTTATTAGATGTTTTGCAAATACTTGTAATATCCACGGCAGTTTCATGCCCATAAATTAAGTACATTACTCGATAGCATGATTTTTTAATCGTCAACGTGATTAAGTGAAATTATTTGTGGAAATTGTGCTTATTCTTCTGGATTGTTATAGGTATGAATAACAATGGTTTTATTTATGTATGTGGGTATAAATATTTTTTTATGTTTGAATATGTGTTAGTAATCGCAAGCCGTAAGTCATTTCCAAAAACGTCACACATCATTCTCATCGTGTGTTGATGATCCGGCAGTCGATAAGAGACTGAGAGAGTATGCGATCTACATCGCGTCGCTTGGCACTCCATCTGGCGGATATTAAGTTAAAATAAATTTTGATAATAAGCATTTATTTCGCTATTTTACTTGTACTTAATTATTGTTGAATAAAATATTAAAAAAAAATTGTCGAATAAATTTCTTTAAAAATATACTTGATTTACGCAGATATCAGATAATTTTTTTTACTGAAACTAAATAATGGATTAATTGGCATTCTTATAAATATTTTCAAGCCAAAAACAATATAGATATAATCTTAAGTGATCGATAAAAATCCAACCAAGAATTTCGGATAGATCTTATATTCTTATGATTTCAAAAAATGGTGCGCTTTGCACGTCAATATCCAACCAACCAATCCAGGAATAAAATTGCATTTAAATACAAACAGTATAGCACTAATAAATTAAAATATACTCTTAGGTTAAGTCATCGCCTTTTTTCAGTACATGTTGATATTCACGGTTGAGTTTGTATCTAGAGTTTATCTTAAGCTATTTAATTATCAGAAAAAATACGTTTTTTGGATTTTATTGATATTGAGTCGAAAATCGATAATAAGTAAAACTGACACAGAAGATTTAAGCTGCTATTTAAAAATACTGCTTAATAGAATTATTTAATAACTATTATAAAAATAATTATGGGTTCTTATCCTTTGGATATTCTTTTGCCTCATATCCTATCGACAAATAGGGTTTAGCCTTAACTATCAGATCGGTCTATTAAATGTACGATACTTATCAAACTAAAACTACGCCCTTCTCATTTTTATATTATCGTTGCATTTATAAACTTGTGGTTCATCTGAGGGTTCTATTTAATTTATAATTAAAACTATTCAACTTGATTTAATTTGCAACTTGCATAAAATATTAATATCTAATAATAATTATTATTTCAGAGTAACAAGCCTATAATGGAGAAGAGGAGGAGAGCTAGAATAAACAATTGCCTAAATGAACTGAAAACACTAATCTTAGATGCCATGAAAAAAGACGTGAGTATTTTTTTTCTTTTTATTATCAATATTTGATATTTTTCATCATAAATTTGCATTCAAAGAGTGCCTCTTGAACTTAAAAAAATATTTCTGTTTCTTCTCACAAGCTTTAACGCACTTCATTATGAATTTATTATACCTCAGTTTTTTACATGTCAAAACCCGGCGTTTCGTGATATATATTCGAAGCTTTTTGTTCTCTCTCGGTCGGCAAGTATCAAAAAAGCTACCACAGTCTTGCCGATATTTCACCTCAATTTTCGAACTTTCAAATTATTTTCGGCCGACATGAATGGTAGTGGGCGTGTTCGGAATGGCTTCAAGGATGAGTCCTTGTTTTTTTAGTCCTTCGGCACTTGTTGCTTTGCCTTTGTAGGGTAACTTTATCTTTGGCGGTAATCCGAGAATCTCCCGTGGTTTCGGGGATCAGGCAGTTTTTTTTAGTCGACTTTCAGGGCACATCAACATTTTGTGTCTGTATCGATCTACTAGCAATACACTTATTTTTTATCTATTCATAGCTATAATTGTTTATAACTGAGAATATTATAAAGTAATTGTATTCGTATGTACTTTTTGTTTAATATTAGAAGTCAATATTTTTTGTTGGTCACCCCTGGATTCCATGCAGAATCAGGTTGTTTTATCGCGTGAATGCGACCTGCAGATTTTCCCATCAAAACCACAAGTGCGTGAGATCTCTCTCTGTCTCGCTCCTGTCCATCCGATCCCGACGGCTCCTCCCTTTCTTCCCACGGGAATCGGTTCATTAACGCTTAAATAGATGATAAATGGACCGTAAATTCACAATGCCACTCAAGTAAATAAATCACAATTGTTATTTTGTATATTCTATTACCTTTAAGGTTTTAAAAACACACCTGCGTGCGTTACTTTTTGTGTACACAATTTGGTCAAATAATAAGATCTTAAGCGGCAGGAAGTCGTGTCTTCCAATTCGCCACGGATTTGCGGTTTCGAGTCGAGGGTGTCCAATTAGCGTTCTTCTAATTTCGTTTGTCGCCACTTTGTCCGTTTGGCAGATTTTTTGCTCTCGTACCTCATTTTTTGACCACCCAAGTACGGAAAACTACCTGCAATTTTTTCATAACCGCCTTTGTTTTGTTTTAGCCCGCGAGACATTCGAAACTGGAGAAGGCCGACATTTTGGAGATGACCGTGCGACATCTCGAAGCATTGCAGAGGCAGAGAGCCGCGGCGGATCCAGCGGTTCTCAACAAATTCAGAGCGGGATTCAGCGAGTGCGCTGGAGAAGTGGGCCGCTTTCCTGGATTAGAACCTTCAGTGAGAAGGCGACTTCTTCAGCATCTAGCATCTTGTTTAGCAGCTCCCGTGCCACCGGCGCAAACCCAAACTCAAACCACTTCTTCAGCTAATATTTTCCTAACGACTGGAGCTGGATTGCAATTACTTCCTACGAGACTACCCAATGGCGATATTGCATTGGTACTACCGGCTCAACAAGCAACTAACACTCCTATGCCAACTTTGATACCGATTCCAGCAAGAACGGCTTCTGCTGCTTCCGCTTCTTCCACCGCATCTTCAGCGTCATCGGAGCTTTCACCTTCGAGTCCGGAAGAAGCTCCACTTTCATTAGTAACGAGAAGAAAATCTTGCGATCAGCTTCAAGAAGAAGAAAAGCCATGGAGGCCATGGTGACGTTACTCATAAAAAACATATCCCTGTACATTTTATATAAACATGGACAATGGCCGGTATAAATCAATATAAATAAAATGTGATTCTCGAGCGTAATGCTTCTATAGTTCCTTTAAAATATTTAATTACCTTTTAGATGTTAAATATTATTAATATAGTTTTACGTTGGCCAGTTTTATACTCTTTTGTATTTAGGGATCTGCCTCTATTTTGGACAGCAATAAAAGACAGCTATTACCAAAATTGTATATTAAAACATTAATAATCCCAACAGGCGTTTATTTTTTGTATCTAGCTTTCGAAATTAAAATATTGCTGATTCACCATTATTGATTAATGACATAACAAGATTTCCAGGTAGCATATCACATGCGTAAAAATTAGCTGTTAAAGATTATAAATTTGCCCTTCCTAAACTCTATTAAAATAAATTTATTTTTGTTACAAGAGATATTAGAGACGATGAATGTTTTGTATTGTACATAATAAAGCTAGATTATAGTTAATATTAAATATGTATATTTTGTGCCTTAACAACAGAATCCAGGGTCTTCCATTTTTTCCCAATTTTGTGCCTATTAATTAATTGTGATTTACTGCTAAGTTTATGATGCCATAATTAATAAGTGATAATTGTACATATGTAAATAAAACCATGTGCCTTAAAACGATTTATATTTTATGATTATTTTGATTAAAAAAATACATATTTTACAATATATTTATGAATATAAACAATGTTTTTTTTATTTAAAATAAAACTATCCTTTTCCCATTCCATTATTTAAAAACAGACAGACTATTCATCATCGTCAATTATGTCATTTTTCATCTATAAATAAAGTCATCTCACAACTACAATAAAATAATAAAAAGGATAACGATACAAGAATAGAGTTCTACCTGGATCGTCATTAAGTCTATGACAACATTGTAACCATATTATGAGCCCAAATTTTCATAAAGTACCTATAATGAATATATTTTTTATTAGGTTACCCTTAAATTAAGAGGTTGCGTATTTAATGGTCTGCCTTTTTTCCGTCATTTGATTACTTTGCCATGATTTTTTTTTCGTAATTCTGGTCTTGAGGGGTAATTTGTTAATGCATTCACTCAAGGAAGAGGATAATGTGTTTTGAAATTGACGTTTGTAGTCAAGGCTGATTAGATGGTAGTCGTGATGATATAAAACGTGTGTAAAAAGACGAGCAAGGTCAGTAGCTCAATTAATAATCATTTAAATGAGTCGATAAACGCAATCACTTTTTTCAATACATAACCATGATCTAGTATTTTGATTCAATAAACAATAATTATATAATCATACTAGCTATTAATAATACAAATTATATATCGATTTAGATAGTTAATGGTGAGTATAATATAATGTAATATTATACTATATAATAAAAATAGATATTATTAGATAGATAGATTAAAATAGAAAACGATCCAAATAGTAATATGGAGATCGTTACCCAATAGGTATAAAACAATAATATTATGCTCAGGGTGATTTTACATTGTCTAGGGCAGCGGTCGCCAACTTTATGGACCTCACGGATCACTAAGCTTAAAATTTTGTATTCTACAGACCACTACCATAATTTTTTCATACAAGGAATATAAATATGAAGTGGTACCTGTTTTTACATTCCAAGTTATTTAAAAAATAATATACGTATATCCTTACTGGATATATAATTAATAATATAATGCCCATATTTTAATAATAAGTCATCACAAATATATGCATTATGAAAAAGCAAAAAAAAAAATTTTTTATATAATACTGCCCGCGTCCTTTTTTATGATAGGGGTGGCTGGCGAAGTGAAAACCAAAGAATGTATTACATACACAAAATTCTTTTTATTATTTGTATATTTTGATCTCCAGTCAGACATATTTTTACCCAAATAGTTTACGGAATATGGTTTACTAAACAATGGTGCTCTTTCAAATAAGAAAGTATATTTAAATAAAAACGTATCCGGAAAAATGCGCGAAATGTATGTTTTATTTTAAAAAACAACATTTGTCATTGGAAAATAATGCAATGTTTTTTCTGTATATAATCTAAATAAATAATATCGGGTGTTTTTTTAAATCGAACTTAATTTATTTTTATTTTTAAATAAATATGAAAAATATTTTTTTTATTGTTGTAACAACTAAATATTATTACTATTTATTACCTCACATTATTGAGAGTGCACAAAAAATGTTTCAAATTTTTAAAACACCTATGTATAACATTTATAACTCAATTTAACATGAGTAGAAATAAATAAGTATACGAGAGATAAATATTTCTAAAATAAATATTATTGCGATATCCTAAAATTAATATAAAATGTGCAATAATTAAAATAAAATAATATAAATATATCCAATTTTAATCACAAAAATATTACAATTATCAACCATACAAATATTTTTTACCAGTAAAATGGTTAGTTTTGGGGAGGAGTCCGCAAAAAAATGCTGTTCAAGAAGGGGGTCTACGAACTGCCCTAGAGAGTTGTGATTGCGTTCCTTATTCTTTAGTGTTGCGGCTTTGACGTCAGCGCTCTAAAACGATCTACTTAAACAATAAATCTAGATACAAAGATGTTTTCAGCGATAGCTACGAGAAGCTAGAACAATTTATGTAAGATGGTGCACATAGCTTAAATTTAATTTTGGGATCTCGGGATATGAGAAGCTGATGCTTATATTCTAAGCTGTGAAAAGAACTTTAAATATTATAAAGTAAGCTAACACTATATATGCATAACATTTTCGATACTTCATGTCTTCAAATTGGTTGTTCTCAATATTGCATGAAGACATTTTACAGAATAATCTTTTGCATATTTCCTACTAATAACTATATTTAACTCTTAATATACACCGCGCATTATGCACGGTGGGCACGTGATGGTTTTAGTAGTTAAATTTTTCGGTTTATTACGGTCGTTCCCTTAAAAAAATAAGCGGACGACCATAGCTCGGGGTATAATTTTTGCAGTGCCTGTGTGGCCTCAGCTCCCGGGGGGTTGCACCCAAATTAAATTGAATTGAATATAATTAAGGTATTCTGACTAAACGTCCAAACACAAAATGACATCGATCGAGAAGCATCGGACCTCTTTTTGGATGCACGTCAAAAATAAGTGTTTTAATAGTGAGCTTTACGACTAGAATTAAGCTTTGGATACGGTGGCGCAATGATATCGAGCTTTTACGACGTCTTTATTTTCATGTCATGTTTTTAAATGTGTGCGTGTGGTCTGAATCTCTTTCCATTGGTCCCTAAATTATGAAAAGTCCAACTACATTTATTTATAGTTTATACTTTACAAATGTTATTAAATTTGCAATAAAATACATGTCACTGACTTTACATATTGCATCTGATAATTCTAATGGTCTAAGCCTAAGCATATTTAATTTGGGAAAGGAATAAATCTAATTTTTGCTACAATTTTTTTACCTATACATATTTATATTTAATGTTTCATATTTCATAAACTTCGAATTTTTGATGAAAAATTGTTAGCACCGGAAAATATAAAATTTAATATTTAGCACGCAATTAAAAAGCTTTTATAAAATTGACATGGTTTTCCAGTAGATTTATCTTTGGAAGGGAAATATCAGATGTAACTAATATAATTTGTATAAAGTTGTATTTAGGAAAGATTTAATTTAGTCATAATACATCAATTTCAAAGTCCGCAGTCAAGATTAAATTTTGTCATGAAACCAAAGTAAAAATCGCAAAGAAAGATTTCAGAACCACTCTTGTTTTGCCTTTTGTCCGTGAACGTGGGACAATTTTATTATACGAATTAACTTATCGTAAAAACACGTTTCTCCTATGAGTCAAAGAATAACCAGAAACTCTATGAAGTGCCGACAATTATCAACTCTCGCGGATTATAAATTTGAAAGTATCAAAAAATTGTATACAGAATAAATATTTTTTATTACTTCTAAAAACGATAATAAATATCAAAAATAATAAAATAAAATCCTAATAAAATATTTTAATAATTTATATTCTAATCAAACCCTAGGTTACAACCGAAAGCTCGCAGAATTGTACGCCGTTGATCCTTTGTTAAATTAATCCAGCAAACAAAAATTCGTATTTTTATTATTTTTGTTAACCGGCAAATGGTTGAGGATGCCGAAACGAAATGTCTATCGTCATGTGAAACAATACTTTTGGACTGTTAAATAGGGATTTCATGTCCATTTTCGATACACCGCTCTCACTACCTGGTCTGAATGCAGCTGTGAATACAGCGGACTTTTTGGAAGAAAAAGTTGCGGCTAGTAGCTAAACTCTTTATTATATGCAAATCAGTGCACTTTATTTTAAGACAAACCTCGTGTATGTTTTACTTATGGATCATATTGGATAGAAATCAGTTTATGGTTCAAGATTTTTCATTTTCATTTGCAAGCTGCGATTTTAATAATAATAAAAAATTACCACTCTGTCGACGACCACCCGCGCTTTTCGAATCAATTAAGTTGGTAGCCGTGCGTGAGGCAGCTCGCGCTCTGGACCTAATTGTCCACTCTTCTGTACCCTCAGGGTCTTTAATGACTTTATTTGCATTATGGCAATAGTGCTATAATTTCGATGACCGACGGCGCTCATTGTTGGTGTCCTGTCCTCCGATAATTACACACATACGTGATTTATATCCATAATTACGTGGCTCCTGTGCAATTCGCCCGTCGATGATTTTCGAGAAAATTAATTATTGCTTTGCATAATTTAAAATATATGTATAAAACATATTTGGGGATTTAAGATTTGGATTGTCACTTCCGGAAACTGTCTATGAATTGTTTCTCGATCGATTCACATCGTTGTTTTCTCCATTGGACCGTGTAATCCTCAGCCACCCAAGACGCCATCGCTTAATTGACTTATAAATAAAAAATCAAAAATATAACTCGATACGCTTTTGCGAGCGTTTCGCCGAAATGCCTAACGTTTTATGGTGTCATTGTTTGAAGGAAAAAATATAATTGGATAAAACGAAGACGATCTCAAGTTAATATTTTTAATATTTTCTGATATAAGATATTTTATGGACGACTTTTTTTATAATTTTTTTATTGAGAAATGTATTTAATAATCAAGAATCTAATCTTTTTAATCATTAAAATATAAACAACAAAGCAAAATAAATGTTAAGCAGACTTTTTGAAAACATTTTTGATTGAGTCGTATGATCTCGTGTATTAAAGGAGAATTAAAATCTGTAGATAAATACAATCGTAAGATAATTGTGACGATCAGTATCAATAATAAAATATCTTTAGACATCAAAAATATAGGTTCCTTATTATTTACGATTTTATTATGCTTTGTCATCTAATAGAATAGTCGATTATATAGTATTATAATTCTACGTTAAATCAAGTTATCATATTTGTTAAAATATATAAATGTTATGTAAAGTATTTATACAAAAATAGAAATATATTTGCTAATTTTTTTTTTTTAATAACAATTGCCTTAATTTGGTTAATAACCGCTTTTATTCTGATGTGAATGAAATATAAAATATATTAACTAAAAATAAATTTGGAAAATTCAGTATTAACGTAGAGTACGCTCGGGATAAGGATGCCGGTTTGTTATTGTGTGCGTGTACATGTATATGAGAGTGAGAAGCGATGTAGCGTGTAATTCGTTGTCTCGCTTTCTCTTTTAAGGACAGTCGCTGATTCGTCAACGCTGGTATTCGTCATTAAAGTGCAGTGTGACACAGAAGTTCGATCTTCTCTAGTGATTTATTTTAAATAATTTTGTGTTGATATTGGTTTAACCCAGATATGCCCACTGTACCATCATGGGTAGGTCACTAAACTCGTGCCACTGTTTTTTATTTATAAATGAAATTTTAAGAGAACAAAATTTTTTGGGCATATCTGGAATTGATATCAAAGCTTTAAATATACACTGTAAGTTATTCGTTCTCTTACCCGTGGATAAAAATATTTTAATTATTCTTCCATTAATCCGTACGTTGTTGGTTTTTTTACACTATTCTCTGTAAGGCTTAAAAAAGTTATTATTCTTATCGTTGCGCCAATGATAATTTTTTAATTCATTCAATGGATTTTAATGATTTAATAGAGTCGTCGAGCCATTAAACAATCTGCGAATAATTTCTTTCCCCGTTTAATATCTTTTTGCTTTTGAAGAATAGCTAAAGACTTCATTATTTTTTTGACTAGTGAAAGATTTTGAATTTTGCAAATATTTAATTAATGACATCAATGTCTGGTTTCTTCGTTTATATAATATATTTTTAATTGTCCGTTGAAATTTCCAACTTAGCTCAGATGTATGTATGTTAAATAAACATATATTTTCTTTTAAAATAAAAAAAAATAAAATATTCTAAGCGAAATTGTTTTGAGCCACACAGTTCACGCACACAATAACAAACCGGAATCATTATCCCGAGCGTACTCTACCATTATAATAAATTTAAGGTTCTTTCTAGATTTCTAGAATATTAGTATGCCGAACAATTTGTACCTATTTTGCAAAACATATGTACACATTTGATTTGAACTAAATGTGTCATGGGTTTAAAATAAATATTTATTTTATTTCATTGACTAACTAATATTATATTGTAATAATTAACTTTTAAAATTTTACAGCTGTAATAAAAAATAAAGTAATTTAATATGCATTGTTCAAACGATTAAACGCACAACTAGTAATATATGTATTATATGAACTAATAAACATTATAATTTTACTTTCAGTTAAATTTTAATTATTTGAAAGCAATAAAATAAAATACTTTTACACTTTTCATACTATTAGCATTTAACGCTAAAGACTGGTTTCGAACGAAAGATCATTCGATAATTATGTTTAAAACGAAACTGGTTTTCAAGTGCTAATTGCGTTAAAAATAAACATTTTTAAAATGGAACATAATTACAATAATTAATCTTGTATAATCAGAAATTTAAACAACTAGAGCATTTCCACGTACAAATTATATATAATTATAATTAAAGTAATCATTGAGGGATAATGTGTTTCAAGATAATCAAGATAAGGAACAAAAATAAAAATTCCAGACGCACAATTTTGATAATCAAAAATAAATTAAAATTGTACGACCTTTAAATCTTATATAATAATTATATAGATAATAATTAAAAAATATTTTTTATATGTACTT